>NC_056745.1:1272916529-1273093045 GCF_019279795.1 Protopterus annectens
AATGCAGAGAATGGTGTGATTAGTAGATGGAGTTTTACACTGTCTGGCCACCATGACATTATGGCTTCACTCAACAGCTTCTGTGTCATCTCTTGTAGCAGTTCTCACTACTTGCATTTTTTCCTTCTGTCCCTGGCATTTGTGTCATGATCCATAGAACTTCCAGATCCCCCTATAGCAGCTCTTCCTTGTATTCACTTAAATAGGTCCTACTAAACATATCAGTAGTATGCATCAATTTTCCTGGTTTGTATTGCATTGATGTACCACTGATGAAAGCTATATGCTGAAACCGGTCTGGTTCTTAAAATAAATCTTCATGCTTCCAAGGTGCTGGCTTTCTTTTTCATGTTTGCCACAGTTTGTCTGGCCCGTGCACCTACCGCACTGCTAGCCTGCCTCTTTGTATTGCATTTCTCCATTATAATTTTGAAGAGATGATAGCATTCTAGGTAGCCTAACTGATGTTTTGTATACAGATTTCTCGAATATATTCTATAAGGAATTGTGATCTTACTCATCTTCATTTTTTTCGCTTACATTTCTGGCAACCAATAATATTTCATTATCTTTCTATATATTTAGTTTTGGCACATCACAATACTCAAGATGCCAATGAGCCTGCTTTATTGAAGTCAAACAATTGTTAGCCCTCTTTGAACTAAATCTATTTGCAATGTGGTAAGTAAGGCTATGTTATAATACTTAAATGTTGATGCAGTAGTTACTAATGTCTGTAGTAGTTCAATGCTTCCAACATGATTTTCTGACCAGCCACAGACCACATCCATTTCAAGCGGCTTTCTTATTGGTACAGTCATATCTCACAAGTGGTGTATGAACTTGAGCAACTATTGTATCATCACCAGAAACATAACAATGAGGGCTTGTTTATCGGAGTTTGCATTTGTAATATGGCAAGAACATTATCAGCAACTGACTATAACCCATCAGCAGTTAAAACATGACCTCTGAATTTCAAAGATGTCAGTCCAATTTGGCACATTTATTCATCTTCAGTGTTTGTAACCATAGCCCACTCAACATCGTAAATAACCTGCTGTCATACTTTTGTTTTCTAGCAGTAAAATCCCAGACTAAAGCATTATCAATAATATTCACAACTCCTAGTACCTCAATCATATCCGGCATGGCACATTGAAATACCTGTGGTACTGATGAAATTCCAAACAATAATTTCAGAAATTCAGGACCGCTGAAGAGAAATTAAGAGCATTTCCCATTAAACACTATGGTACTACATATTAATACATGTTGTGCTGACAGAATAGATGAAATGTTGTTTTATTTGGTGTTAAAGGAAGTGATGGTAGGGCATGGATCAGGTATTATTTAAAAGAGAAAGAACAATGCATATTTTAAAATATGGAACTCTGTGTAAACAAGAACTTATTTTATTTTAGTTTTATTTATTAATTTTGCATTTGTTTACCAATAAAGTTCAGTTGGGCATGAAAACTCCTTTTCAGTGGAGGCGCAAGGAGAAAACCTCTGCATTTATTTATTTTGTTTATTTATTTATTTCAGTTTGATGACCTGGGAAGTCCACTGGGCCTAAAAAGAGCCCGTTTTCAGTAGAGGCCCAGGGAGAAAAGCCATAGTAACAATGACAAACATATTAGTATATACACATACAAAGCAAAGAAGTCATACAGCTTTATGCAGCATTCTACAGTAAAAAAATTCTACATTCTATAATAATAATAATACTAAAATCTAGCAACTACTGTACAGTGTAAGAGTCATTAACAGTGAATTACAATTGAAATTTTAGATTCCACAATAATGGTAGTAAAAATCTAGCAATGGTACAGTCTAAGGGTCATTAACAGTGAACTACAATTGAGGATGAGAAATTGTTGGAAATAAACTATTAACAAAATTTTGAGGTTGAGGAGTAGGGGGGCAAATGATGTGAGTGCAGAGATGATGCAGAGAGTTGGAAGATGGGTTTTGATAGAGGAGGGTCCTATGTGGGGAAGGAGCAAGGGCATTCCCACTTTGAAGATAGGTAGGAATGGAGGAGGGATTTAAAGTTAGAGTGGTTATGAGTATTTCTAAGGGAGGGAGGACAAGAGTTCCATAGTTTAGCTAAGGAGCAGGATAGCAGAAAGTGTCCACGTGGCCATAAAGGTCTATAGATTTTGAGCAAGTTCTGATTTTCTGAAAGAATTGAGCAATTAGGAATATAGGGAGTTAAGGAGGTAGACAGAGAGGACAGGAGGATGGGTTAAATATAAGCTTATGAGTAGTGGTGAGTTTAAGAAGGTTCAGATAGTTGGGAAGCTCGAATCACTGCAGTAAGTGGAGGGAGAAGCAGTGATGGGATGAGTTCCTAGAGTTGGTGGCGAATTTGCAGATTTTATTGTAGCACGCTTCTAATTTAGTTTGAAGGCCAAGCTGAAGATTCGAGAACAGAAGAGCACCATACATTAGGGAGGGGAGAAGGTATGTGGATGCAAGGGTTCTTCTGGTGGAGGGGTGAGATAACGGTTATGCCTATAAAGGAGTTCTAATTTTTGATGTTTTTTTTATGTTGGATGTGGATATTGAATTTTAGATGTTCTTCAATAATGATGGTGAGCAGTTTGATGTGAGGGACAATTTTAGTAGAGGTGTTATTCTGGCTTATGATCTTGAAGTAGTTTTTGTCAACAAGGCAGCGTTTAGATGGGGAAAAAATCATTAATTTGGTTTTATTGGCGTTAAGGGCTAGGTAGTTGTTTTACATCCAGGTTTCAGTATTTGAGAAAGCTGACTGGGTCATCTGCATGCTGGATTTGTGTAGAATTGGAGATGGAATGGTGAAAGTTGTTGATGAATATATTGAAAAGTAAGGGGCCAAGGACAGAACCTTGGGGTACCCAAGTAGGGGTGTATAGAAATGAAGAGGTGGAATGTTTCCATTTAACAGCTTGTTGTCTTTTGGAGAGGTAGATGATGAACCAAGCTATGCTGGAAGGGGAAAGATTGAGGAAGGAGAGTTGTGATAGGGGTATAGGGTGGGAGACAGTGTTGAAGGCTTTGGAAAGGTCTAGGAACAGGGTTGATACTTTTGCTGGAGTCACACGCATGGTTAATGGACTTGAGGAAGGA
Source organism: Protopterus annectens (assembly GCF_019279795.1). Taxonomy (NCBI): domain Eukaryota; kingdom Metazoa; phylum Chordata; order Ceratodontiformes; family Protopteridae; genus Protopterus; species Protopterus annectens. Next base: position 1,272,919,647 of record NC_056745.1, read on the forward strand.
GAGGAGTGCAATGATGGTACTGTGGCCAGGACAGAATCCATGTTTTGCAGGGGTTAGGAGGTTGTTTTGTGTTAGATGAGGCATTCTGTGAGTGAATACATTTTCCAGGACTTTTGAGAGTGGGGAAAGTATGGCAATAGGATGGAAATTAGTGGTGTCAGTGTTTTTACCACCTTTATGGAGCGGGATGATGAATGCTTGTCTCCAATGTGAGGGAACATAAGATTCTTGGATGGACCTATTTATTATGATGAAGGCAGGGAAGACTATGCTGTTGACAGATAGTTTGAGGAAGGATGCAGGTAAATTATCTGGTGCATTGAAGCATGGCTTCAATCAGAGAAGGAGTTTTTTTTTATTATGTGTGTGGGTACAGGATTGAGGCTGAAGGAAGGTGTATGTGTTTTGAGATCGAAGGGGAAGGTATAGGGAGGAGGGAAGATATTGGAGGGGAGCTGGAGAAGCTGGCAGTACGTTTGGCTATACATTCCATGAAGAAGGTGTTAAAAAGAGAGGCTTTTTCTTGATCAGAGCAGTTAGGGTTTGGACATGGGTTATCTTTACTGCCAGGGTGAAGGAGGGAGGAGATAGTATTCCAGAATTCTCTAGGGTTGTTAGTATGTTCAGATTGAAGCTTAGAGTAATATGTTTTGCGGTCTCTGGTTATTAGTTTTTTTATGGAGTTGTGGAGTTGTTTAAATTCTAGTAGGTTATTAGTTTGCTTATTTCTTTGGTATTGTTTCTACTTTTTGTCTCTTAGGAACATGATCTGTTTAGTTTCCTTAGATAACCAGGGAGAAGTTATAGCTTTAACTCTTTTGCCTGACAGGACCAAGGTTATTGAGTAGGTACAGAAAAGTTTCAATAAAGTAGTTGAGGGCATTGTCAAGGGACAGAGCTTTTAAAGATGTCCAGTCATTTGGTTTCAGGCAGTCTGAAAATGTGTGTGGGTTGAAGTTGGACAGGTTTTGGGTTTGAATGTAGTGATGTTGTTTATGAAGAGGGAGAGGGGTACCAGTCAGCAAAGGCTGGTAGATGGTCACTGAGGGGTCAGGAAGGATTCCTGAATTTGAGATTAGATTTGGATGAGACACTAAGATCCAGTCAATGATGGAGCCGGAGGTTCCATCTTTGTTTAGCCCAGTGGGGGGAGTTTATTAGCTGGGTGAAGTTGGTTGATTGTTTGGGTAGGCGATTGAGAGTTAATGGTGGCCCAGTTAATGTTTACATCACCTAGGATGAGGGTTACATTTTTAATGTTAGATGAGAACCAGGAGAGAATGTCTTCTAGTATTGGGATGTTATTACCTGGAGGGATGTAAAGAGCAGCTATGCATATGGACTTCTGTTTATTCAATTTTAAGAGAACTATGGTTAATTTTCAAGTGGGAGCAGTGTATGGGGTAACTGAGTAGGTGGAAGAGTAGATTATGCTACACCACCTTTTTTGTTGGACCTATCATTATGAATCATATGGTAGCCAGGTGGCAGGATTTAATTATCTTTTATGTGTGGTTTAAGCCAAGTTTCTGAGATGGCAACTATGTGTGACTGGTTGTGGGTAAACCAGCCATGTAGGTTAGGAATTTTATTATGGAGACTTTGGGCATTAACTGTGGTAATGCAAATGCTCTTGGGGGTGCAAGGAGATGATGGAAGGGGAAAAGAGATGGATGGGGGTTGGTGGGTCTGGGATTGTGGTGCATTTTGCCAGAAAGAGAGAGAGAGAGGGAGATATAATCTAGTATGAGGGTGATAAAGTCTAATGTGGAGGGGAAGTTTGAGAAAAGATAGGTAGAATATTTGTTAGGGAGTTGATGGCATGGTAAGTTAGAAGAGGGTACGATAGGTAGTATTTTGAGTTTATATAAGAGGATTATGTTTGATGGGTAGAGTTAACGGGTTAGAGAGGAGAAGGAGAATGATGTAGTATGTTGGTAGCTAGAGGTATGGTGTAGTGGTAGCGTGTAAGAGGCATAAGGGAGTTGTGTAAGGTAAGTAAGGGTGTTAAGGAGTGCAATAGGCAATATTAAGTTAAGGAAACATTGGTGTATTGATGGAGTTAATCACTTTAAGTTAGGTTTGTGAGTGTGTGGGAGAGGTGGTGTGTGATTGGATGAAAGATGGAGTAGGAGGAGTTAGTGATAAATAAATGTGGAAGTAGTGGGGGCGTGTGGGAACTGGAGCAGGTTAGGGGAATGGAGTGAGCCTGAAGGGTGAATGGAGTGGGCAGAGCCAATCTTTGCTGAACTGCAAAAAAAAAAAAAAAATCAGTGGAGCCCTATGGGGTAAGTAACCAATAGAATAATTCAAAGAGCTTAACAGAAGTTATAATTAGAGGGATTTCAGATGCGATGTAGTGGTTGAGTGGGTTTTGGGTAGAGTTTTACTATTTACGGGGACACAATAGCTGCTGTAAAATCAAATGATACATATGTATGTAGCATACATTACTATCTTTTTGTTTTTCTGTTACTATTGATTGATATGTATGCTACATATGTAGCGTTCATATCAATCAATAGCAACAGAAAAACAAAGAGATAGTAACTGAGTTACATCAAAGAAAACAACAATGGTAAGATATGTGTAGCAAATCTTAAAAATAATGTAGTACATTCAATTCCCATCAAATGGACAGAAAGATTGATAGCAGGCTGTATGAAGTTTCTAGAGATACACTATAGATGATGTTACTATACTACATAGACTAAATTTTATAGTAGGTTATACAATAAAGCATGTACAAGATGAGAAAATTACTAATGTTTGCAGTCAGTTGTTCTTACAAAAAACAGATATTTACATCTAGGAGACATTCACACCATCTGTAATTGATTATGGGTGCCCCATTCCTACATAGAATGAAAAGTAGAGTAGAGTCTAGGTGAGAAATATACATACAGAGTGGATACTGAGCAATATCATAAGGCTGTAAAGCAATGCACCAGGATGAGGAAGAGGATGAGATGAATGTAAGACTGAATTAGAGTGGGAGCACTTAATGGTTAGCATTTGGACGGAGATATATTACTAGAATTTGTATCCAGGGGATGTGCATGAAGAGAGTTAGGCTTCCCTTTGGTGAGGTTTAAAGTTTGACTTAAACTTTGAAAGTTATTAGCTTGTCTGAGAGCAGGATAGTATTCTAGATTTAGTAAACATGAGTTGAGTATAAGGCAGCACCTGTTGCATTTTGAGATTTATTTATGGTGAGTAACATTTCAAGTCTAGGGCTTTATTTGGGCAGCAGAGTTGAAGCATATCTTTTAGACATGGCAGTTTTTAGGTTGTATATTATGTTCTGTACAACTATCACCTAAGACTAGTGGAGGATATGGGTGGGTTCCTTCATATTTAGTTATTTGACAGTGATGACATCTGTTAGAAAAGCTGGCAGCAGATTTTGTTATTTTATTGTAGCATTGCTCGAGGTTCGTTTTTATTTTTTTGTGCTGTTAGTAAGTTTGTGAAGATTTGAAAGACATAAAGCAGTGCTAGGAGCAGGAAGCTTTTTCCTCTTGTTTTGCTGTTGTTTCTTGTGCACTTTCTGTGAGGTATGGTTTGGATTTATATAGTAGACTGAGTTCTTTGTGTTTTTTCTTTCAATGCTACTTAACAGTGGTGATCGAATTTTATGCTGTCATGTATTATGACTCTTTAGTGTGGATTTGGACTGTAGAGATTTGATATAAGGCTTAAACAAGGGAAGTTGAAAGTGACATGTTATATGACGTCATGGGAATTTGTTTTCATTAGGTGTTATTAAATTAGTTGATTAAATGGATTGTAACTGATGATGAATATAGTTGCTAGTCTGTGCACTGTAACTCTGAGAAAACAATAGCTGCGAATAGCTAGCATTATTATTTATGCAGTAAAAGCATCTGTCACAGCTGTCAAGTTTTTATTATATTTTTCATCATAAATAGTAAATGCACATGCCTTTAGCAACATGATTATTTTATTTCTTCATCTGAGTCTTCTGTATTTTTCTGTCTCTGCCTTTCACTCGCTCTCAAATCATAGCTAGATATGGCTCTTTTATGGAGCTGGTGATGTGAGAAGCTTAGTAAAACTTCCATGTTTTGCACTTACAGTTTCAGTGGCATTTAGCAGCTAAGGATGTGTATAAAATATGGCTATACACATTATACCATAATATTGTAAGTTAAATATAACCAGAAAGTACAAACCAAGATTTCTATGCGCTCAGGAAAATGCACCAATCTTTTGTCTGCTTTTATTCAGAACTCAACAAAGTCACTTACCAGTGGGCAGTCAATTAACATTCCACATCAGGAAAATATAATACTGTAATTTATCGGATACCCAGAAGAGAAATATGAGCACCGAAGCAGGTGAACCATTCAGTTTGAACCTACCTTTGGAACTTGTTTCATTTGGATGAGCAATGAATTAGTAAAGATGCATTTTACTATATATAACTGTTTTGCTAAAAAAATAATTGCAGTTATACACTGTACAAAACATGCTAGCTTGACTACTTTGTCCGGAATTTTGATAGTAATAGCATCTTTGAAATAACTTGATCTGCCATTTCCTCTCCGTATGTTAACAATCTGGACTTCTTAAGATGATCAGGTTGAGTCTTGGGAGAATGCCCTCTGGTTCATGAAAAGAAACTTAACCTTTTATATACAAAAAATGATATATATTTGCAGTGAGACAGATAGTCGAGAAGAAGCTAACAATGAGGAAAGAGTCCAACTGGGCATTCTTATACTTGGAGAAAGCATATGACAAGGTCCCAAAAAAGGTGATTTGGGCAGTCCTGCAGTGGTTTGAAGCTCCAGAAACATTGGTAGAATGAATGCAGGCTATGTACAAGAACCCAGTGACTCAAGTATTAACAGTGTTTGTTCTCACAAAAAGGGTTCTCAGTGGGAGTGGGTGTACACCAGGGTTAGCTCTGAGCCTACTGCTGTTCATATGGGTGATGGACTACATTAGCAAACAGGTTGGAGGGGGCAGATCAACAAAGTTGCTGTATGCTCATGATGTGGTATTGCAGGCAAACTCTGCGTAATAATTTCAGCAAGGATAGCACATGGGATGAATCTCTGTACAGATAAGGCAGTGGTAATGGCAGCAACCTGGGGAAAGCAAAAGAAACTGAGAACTGAGATAGAAGGGAAGATAGTGGAACAGGTTAATAGCTTCAAGTATCTGGGAGGGGTGGTTGAGGGGAAGGGAAGTCTTATTGAAGAGGTCAAAGCTAGAATCAGAGGGGCTGCAGCCAACTGGCATAGAGTGTCAGGTGTAGTGTATGCCGGAAGAATGCCAAAGAAATTGAAAAGTAAGATGTATAAGACAGTGGTGTGACCAGTATTACTGTATGGTACAGAAACCTGGGCAGTAAAGACAGAACAGATGAGGATGTTAGAGGTGATGGAAATAAAGTGCCTGGGAAGGGTGACAGGATGCACACTGTGGGACAGGCAAGAAATGAGGACAAAAGAGGAGAAGCCAAAGTTGCTCCAATTGCAAAAATGATCAAAGAGAACAGATTAGGGTGGTTTGGACAGATGTGCAGAAAAGCAGAAGACAATCTGATGATGAAGATTTGGGACAAACAGGAAGAAGGTAAGAGGAAATGAGAGCATCCAGCAAAGAGGTGGCTGGATTGTGTGAGAGAAGACCTGTGACAGTCAAGCATGAGTGTCGAAGAAGCAGGAGTATGGCACTGATCATGAGAGATGGTGGCAGTTAACATGACACCCCGACCCCATGCAGAAAACTGGAAGCAAGCATACTCTAGTAAAGGTCATGAAAAATGAACCTGTTGATTCAAGCTAAAAAACAAAAAACAGCAAAAAAAAAAACACAGCACAAGTCCCAAAACCACAGCACAAGCCCCTCCCATACTAAACATAATAAAAGACCTGTGTTCTGAGCTAACTTAATCAGTATGCCCCAAAGCACCTAACATGTCTTTTGTTCCTTCAAAGTGTGGCTTGCATAGAAACGGTCACAGACCCTACCTGTATGATACTCTTATCTTTACTTTTCCGCGCTGCTTCACTGGTGCCACTATATAAAATTGTTTAATGTAATCTAAAACAGATGCTCCCTGAAGCTAGTGGTGGCTTGTGTTGCTGAAATAGTCTATCATCTTGTGTTACTCCAAGGTAATCTGACTGATATGGCTTTTATGCATCATTCTAGACACTCATATTATAGCTCAAGCCTAGCAAACATGTCATATCAGCACAGTGCAAAGTATATCTGTTTGTCAATTTTTTGTACAAGCAAAGCAAAGAAGCCATTATTGCTAACACTGTATGTAGCACCTTAGTCCTATGGCACATTATACAGCAAGAAGTCAATCTATCAAGAAATTCCTGACTGACACTGGGATTCAGAAAGGCTTAGTATGATGTGGAAACTTTAGCTCAGCATTTAGGAAGGAAATCAGTACCTTTGTTAATGTGATGCATGGGTTGCTAGGGAGAACACTAGCACAGTAAGTTCTAACAGTACTAGAATGTGATTCAAAGATATGGTAATGAGCCAGTAATGAGCTCATCCTCATTGATGTCACATGCATCTCTTCATTGCATTTGTTTACTATCATGCTAATTGTCAAATCTCTGTTGGGCAACTAACATGAGTGCTGAGCCTTTTTCTGATAATGCAGTGAAGTTTGCCATTTCATTTCTCCTTTCTTCACTACTCATTTTCTAACACTGACGTGTTACATATACTTTTTAGATTCAGTAAACCATGTAATCCCAGGTACTGTAATTATCACATGGGCTACATTAGGCCATGTTAACCCAGGTCCTGTAATTATCAAATAGCCAGTTTCCTAAAGCTTCTAATTTCCTGTTTTTACACTTAGTCGGTAGTTTATTAATAAAGTGATGTTTTGCTGCACAGTTCATTCACACCTACCAGCTGTAAAGTGTCACATATTTAGCAGCTTGCAGATATCTTGACATTCCAGAGCATTTTTTTAAGTTAAATACATAAAGCAAACAAATACAAATCTTGTGAACAGTAAATGCTGTTTAGACATTATGAACAGTATTATGTTCAATAAAACTGTTCTTTACAATGATAAAAGTCAATGCATTCAAAGTCCTTAAATCATTACAGCAGTACATTATAATGCAAATGTTCAAATTTAGATTTTTTTTCTGTAGATCTTTACAAACAAACAGTTCTCTTCTAACTGGAAGAAGGATTGGAAAATGGTTAAGGTCTTAACTTCACAAATACATGATACAGGGTTTGAGCCTAACCTATGGATATTGGCCAAGCCTGTAATAATCTGTATACTGACAGACTAGTATTCACCTATGAGTGCTTTTTGAGATATTTGCAGAAATTTGAGTAATTATTTCTATAACCATAATTAACAGTATAAACAAAAGTCAATTTATTTCGAACTGTACAACATAAAATTATTAGTGACAGTTTTCTTCAGCATCATCTAAGGCTCCTACTAACACCATCTAATAGTTTGTAAGTTACTTGTATTTACATACTAATGAAAATATGGAAATAATGCATATTTTTATAAAAGCTGAGATCTAGCAATATCTGCAGCTTAGTGCATTATACAGTAACAGTGATTTATTTTTTTTCCCACTGCCATTTTAAACTATTCCTTTCTAGAACACATATCTGACATAGTTATGAAAATACTAACATAAAATAAGAAAATATTCATAAATAATTGAAGAAGCAAGAATTAATATCTCCACTGCAGTACACCCTAGACAAAAAAAAATCTTAGTACCATTTTGGTCCTCATAATTAGCCCTTTCACTCTCCAGGCCTCCACATCGACCAGGCTAATTGACCTCCTTCCCTGGTCACAGTCCCCACTTCGCCTTGGGGGACCCCACTGCCACCATGTCTCTTGCAGGATGTCTAATCATACTGGATTGTGCGTGCCCTTGGAGCCTCTTAGGGGAACTTCCCTCCGATCCTGGCCAGCCTCGCGGAACTCTTCTCGGTCATTGAAGGGCATATCTGTTCTCATAAGGGCTTCTGCTTTCTTATCCAGAGCAGCTCTCGGGACTTTGTGATTTTTCAGGAATGCCATTGGATTCAGGGGGAGGTCAGATGCCTTTACCCAAACAGGAGCTCTCCAGGCCCTGCCACCATCCACCTAGCACTCCCTTATGGACTTCCATTGTTATATTTCCTATCACTAACTTGTAAGCCACTTGGTTAAAGATGACAACTCTAAACAATAGTAGGATGCTGTATGGAGCTATAGATGTGGCTAATGTTGTATGGTAGTATTCCTCAATTATTTATGCATAACTGGAGAATATCAGTATGAGAAAGGGTTGAGCATGTAGCATGTGTTTGAATATGACCCAGAAGTTCTACAGTTGTTTACAGCACACTGCTTTATACTGGTCTTCTCAGAACAAACTACGCTGAAATAAGAAATATCAAACCTCCCAGTTGTGACGAGATCCTGATCTCATAAATTTAGTGGGCAGAAGTAGTCCCCATATATTACAGAAGATATTTATCCAGAGGGCCAGTGATCTCAGAGTTGTCATTATAAATTAGGTGAGAGCAGGGAAGGAGCAGCCCTGCATATACATATGGTGCTGGGGTCTGTGTCTCCCTCCTGCCAACAGTTTTTATTTTAAACTTGTTACTTTTTGAAGCTGGTACTTTCAGTTATTCTGTTTTTGAGGAAGCCAAGGTGAGAGAGGCATTCTCAAAGTAATAAGCTGAAGTAATCATAGTATGACTTGCTTTTGGGCACAAGATAATGAAGGAAGGGTTAAAATAATGAAATGGTGCTAGAGTCCCATCAATCATATCAATATTTTATTAAAAATCCTTTTAATTTATGATTGCCACTGGTTACTATGAAATTAATCAAGAAAGAAAAAAAAACACTATTGGTTCTCCAAATAGTCCTGATTATTATTTTATTAATATTACTATTATTATTAACATTAGCAGTATTATAAGTATTAGTATTAGTATTATTTTGGTGAGAAGAAGTAGAATTTGCACATTGTATAACAGTTTAGAAACAGAAGTACCCCACTGTTAAAGGTGTAGTACACAATGCTTGAGTTTAGTTATTTTGCATAAACAAAATAAAGACTGATTTCATTAGTAGCACATTTTTGAATTATCTATCCATTTAGAGGTATTGGGAATACTGCATTCTACAGTCCAGCCTTACATATGGAGTTCAAGTGTCTTTATTATTCACAATGTAAACCTATACCAACTTTAAAGTGCTGTATACAGTCTTATATTGAATTTAACACTATAAGATTGCTGTCTTCATTCCCATGTTTTGCAACTTATCAGTATCTTGCATTATGTAGCCTACCTAGCAGAAGGTCTGTACATTATATTTATATCATACAATAAAAGAAAATGATATAATTATATTTTTGCATGTATTTATTCTGAGTGAGGTGGACCCAATGCAAAAAAAAGTGTGCTCTCCAAATCTATGTCTGTTCAGTACTACATTTTTGCTCTACACAGATATCTTTATTTCTTGAAAAAGTATAGCACCATTGTTCACAGGTTAAGGAATGGGACACTGCCCTTCTGTGGTACAAACTTGTTTCAGCTGGCTAAAAATTCATAAGACAAGTATTTTTCATAGTATTGCTAAATACATAATAATCAGAGTCAGCCTTTGAATGGAGAGCATCTCTGTATTCACTGCTGCATCTTAGCACAGTGACTTTTGTTTAAATAAAACCTAATAATTTATGCAATAAACAGTTCTAGTTGTGCAATCACATGCCTGACATGCTTGTATCATCTCCTTAGACTCCTGAGGTTTACTGATATGGCCTAATGCAATTAGAACCCCTTCATGGAAGCACATGTTGGTTTTAACTGGTAATATAACCCACATTATGTATGCTCTAATTTATGATTACCAGACTTAAGTACGTCTCTTCAGTAGGAGCCATTCATAGACAGGTGTTCTTGCTGGCAGTTGCTGTATCAGTACATATGTAGGCAAAGCAAAATTAATTTCACAGTGATTTAATTACTTCTTGCATCTTTAATAGTTCTATCAACTTGTTCTGGGATTAAGTAACTGTGCAGCAAGCTAGAAGATGTTAGAAAACTCAAAATATTCATTATTTAAAACAGCAATTGTATTGTCACGAAAGGCTCCATTACTTTACATTGTACCTCCAAAGGAATGGAATACAACATGGAAAAAGATACTGAGGGCACATTCCTACAGTGCAAAACACAATGCCCTAAATAATAAGGATACCACAAAATCTATATGTGGGCATCACGTTTTGAACATTAGGCTTTAATAAAATGTGGATAACACAACTGTCATAACTTTTATTAATAGTATGAAAACAGATCCCCAAAGCTTATAAAGCCTTATTTATAAACAAGCCTAGGGGGAAATATGAAAACTAACAGGTGTAGCAGTAAAGATTATGATATACAGTTAGGCCATAAATTTAACATGATGCATGCTCTGTGTGCAAAGTGGACGGTGGTGACATGTCTGAACTGAAAAAAAAATGATATGTGTAGTAAACAGCAAACTAAGTACACTTAAGTGGTCCATACTTTAACGATAAAAATATACAACCTTTGCCAGTGTTTAATGTTTAGTTACATATAGTAAGATAAGATTGAAAGTAAGTTATTAGGCATACCATGTGTTGTTGCCAGGATTTTTGAAACTAAGTGATTCACATTCAGGTGGTACGTTGACAAAATACCCACAGTGTAAGTTGGTGCCAAATAAAAAAGAAATTAATGCTTGCAGGGCAGCGTTAGCAGTTTGAAACAGTCTTTCACTCCTTTGTTCATTTTCCATTTAATTGAACACAGATTATCAAGTTGTTTAATGTCTCACTAATTACTCATTAGTAAATAAGCGCTACTGGTGGCCTCCCAAACTTGTGGAAGCATGCCACACTGGATACTTCTCCCTAAAGAAGGAAGACATACCTGTGTTGACAGTTTCTGACCTGTTTAATTTCTTCCTTTCGGTCACAACTAGTCAGCTCTACTGCTCTACATAAAGTCAAAGGGCATTGTTTTTTTTTTGTTTTTTTTGCAGTAATCATTTCCTTTGCAGCAAACTGAACGATTCATGCATGAAGAGAGTACAGGCACTGCTCTGTTGTCATTTACTAATATTGTTTATAAGGACATGGACTAAAGAAGTTTAAATGGCATCTTGTTCACCAGTGTGATAAGCTTGTTTAATATAGCGTGATGACAGATAGCATTATCCTACCTGACAATTACTTAGAAGATCATTCATTTAGGGTCCTCATTGAAACAGATCACTTCAAACCCTTCCCTCTCTTTTCTGGTGTCTTGCAAGGATCTGTCATGATTGGGTTAAGCTTTGCAATCAGAACTGTATTGCTACCCTGTATGGCAGTGATTTGACACCAATGGCATCTGACCATTCCCCTGACATATATAATGTTATTACAAGTAAGGATGTCTCACTGACATACAGGTGGTCCAAAGGGAATCATTTGGATGATGTTATTTAGTGCTCATGTCAGCCATCAATTATTTCTCCATCATTAAAGTTTAAAACAAAGTAAAAAGGACCAGTCCAGATAAAATCACTTTAGCCAGCAGATCTAGGAGACTCTCTCACTGATGCCCTCCTGTGGGAGGAATAAAGAAGGCTTGTTGAAGTTTCAAGTAGTTTATTCAGTTAAGTAGGTGGATGGATGGATCAGTGTTTTATGAGGGAGACAAAGTAGTCTCTGCAGTGATACAGAAACTATATAGAATGTCCCCTCATTAATCTTATCTACTTCATCATCTCCTAATCATGTAATATCAAAAAAAAAAAATATATATATATATATATATATATATATATATATATATATATATATATATATATATATATTACTGTATTCTCATCAGAATAAAGAGATTTTCATTTTCTGGGCATGCATAACTCATCACTTTTATTTTGATTTGCAAACAGCCCATGTCTTTCTCTAATTATTGCCTCTCTGTGCCACATTCAGTCAAGATAGTTTGTTCCCAGTTTATCTCTTGTTCTTGTTCCCTGTTTGTCAAATCACAAATGGCAATATGGCTTTGTTACTCAGTCACCAAACATTCTGGGATCAGCTCATTTATGGCATTAGATTTCAACCAGACATTTTCTTTTCATATTGCCATGATTAAAAACCATTTCTAAAAAAATCAGCAGACTGTATCTCACAAGGTTATCACCTGACACTGACTTAAGCACAGTCAGTTTCATTGACGTCATTTTGTTGTTTTACCTGTACAAGTCAAAGACTCAGAATGACTCATTGCTTTATATGAAAACTATTGCATTTTGTTTCCTTGTTTAATTTTGCATTTATTTACTAGTACGGAGTTGTTCTGAAAATCCAGCTATGTATTTTTAGTGGAATTCTGAAAAAAGCTTCATACAAACATGATAATATGTTAGAAAAGAGTTTTATCATACCTCTAGAGTTCATTCCAAGTGCTGTATAAAGCTTTATGCAAACAAGCGATGAAAGTGAAAATAATTAGAGGATGTTGCTGAAATAATAAGCATGTCTGGGGTCATAAATAACGCCCTTATTATAAAGTGAAGAAATATTATATGTTGCTTAAGGTGCATAAACATGTAATAACTGAGTCATTAGCATAAGGCACATATATACATAAAGCCATGTTGCACAATGTGGTCTACCAGGTTAGTGAAATACTTTGAACATTACTTAACATGACTGCCTCAACACAAAATGCAGACCTCTTTGTGTGGTTTAATGAGAAAAAGTGTTATGAACCTGGTGACCTGAGTGACTAGTGGGGCAGGTGGTGGAAGTGCTGGAGTAGGAAGGATGACAGTTTGCAGCTGCTGACTGCTCACCCATCATAGTGGGAGGGGCGAGTTGGTTCTCTGTCATTGCTTGATGATGTCTACATGAAGAAATGCGTATTGCACTCATGGCTCATGCGTCAACTGAGTAATGCCACCCTGATGCAAGCAAATTGGTTGGGGTCTGAAAACCAGCGTACAGAATCAAGCTTCTTACATCAGCTGATGGCACTGAGTGCCAATTAAGAGAGCCATCACAGGGGTGCAGGACTTCCAGGAGGGAGAGTGGAATGATCTACTGGATCTAAAAGCTTGTCCACTCCCTACCACCCAGCTATCATCATGGGGGAGGGGAAGATGTGGCTTATTTATACAGCTTGGACACAAATGTCTGAATTGTAGGATTCTTGCTTAGACTAGCTATGGCTGGCTCTTACCACCAACAAAAAAATGAGCCAAGTGCTAAAGATAAAGGAGATTCTGTGTGCCATATAATATTATTTTGTGCTTTGCCAAAATATCTTTGGTGAGCTTCAAAGTGTTGCAAACTGTTTAGAAATGAATCAGCTTGGTTAAGTCTTTAACTGTGTTTCCTTTGAAATAAAGTGGACTTTTTCCTATGATCCACATTCCATACTACAATTCTTTTGGCCACAACATCTTTGAATTCTCATTTAAACATGACTAAAAGTTATTTTTCACCTTTTGACATCTTAATAGAATCATCTGATCTATGATGTTAGCAGCATTATTATGAAATACGTGGTTCATTAGAGTGGTCTAGGCAGGTACACAAATTCAGAGCTTATATATCTTTTTTATCAAAATGATTCAGACTGTTTGGCTTTATGTTCACTTTGCCTTTTTTTGGTCCCCTTGTACATCATTCTACTGTTCTGACACCCAGTGTCCCACATCCATGCCTGGCATATGAAATAATCTCTTACCCCCAGACTTAGTTCAATATCGCTAGGGCAGGTTGTGGATCCTAAATGTGTCCTGGGAGTTCGGCAGTTTATATATCCATCTGTGTGGTTTTCTTATGGCCTACCCACTCCCCACCCCCTCCCTGGCAGTGATGTGTTTACTTCCAAGGGGTAGGTGTGCAATGGGATAGTTATAGTGTAGTCCCCTGCCTCAACAGCAGCTCAGCCAGATCCACTCATGGCACCTTCTTGGATCACACCTTCTCCCAGTGATGTGTCTAGTTCCCACCAGGGATTGTCACAGAGAGATGTCCATGCCACTGCCTCCCTAAGAATAGGCATGCTCATCCCTCCCTGCCTCTCCATCAGTCACCTGAGCTGCTAATTGAACCCAGGTCACCTGGGTTGTAGTCAGGGCTTTATCACTGTATGCCACTGAAGAAGGATATTCACAGAGATATTTTTAATAGATTTGTGCTTCATTCCTGCATGAGTTGATTAGAGTAGGCCATTTTGTCAGTAGAGCTGTTACCAGTAGGAGGAAAGTAAATATTCTACTCATCAGTGCTGTTTGTGGAGAGTACAGAATGTGCTGCTTAATTCTTTTGTTGTGAATGCTTCTTTAATTATCTGAGTCATGATATAAACATTTGTTACAGAATGATAAAACATGGATCTTAGTGACTCTTCCTTCCAAAGGAGCAGTAAATCAGATTTTATTATTTTGATATCCATTTTAGAGAGTCATTGACTATAAAACCTTTCTTGCCATTGAGAATGTAGATATAACCAATTTTCAGTGGTTAGAAAGTATAATTGCTTATGCTTATTTTCTTTGCTTTACAGTAAGAATCGAATGTGCACATGCACACACACACACACACACACACACACACACACACACACACACACACACACACACACACACACACACACACACACACACACACACACACACACACACACACACACACACACACACACACAGCCACACACGCACACACACACACACACACACATATATATATATATATATATATATATATATATATATATAAACACCAGAAAAGCCAAAAAAAACCCACAAACTGGATAAAAAAGCTAGGAAATCACTCCACTGGTCACGCACAAGTAAAAAATAAAGTCCGTTTTATTAAGCTCTTTTTTCATCTCTCCTTATAGGGAGACTTCTTAAGATAACAGACATGTACAAATGCAAAGTTTAAATAAAAAAGTCATCAATCATGTAACACTTAACACACACCTCCATTTAAAGACAGCCTTTCCTATGAGATCCACATATTATTAACTGTAACATTTATTTCAATATTTTACAAGTAATGCCTGACATATACTCTTACTAAAATATTTAGCCTAAAATTCGAAATCAACATTATTTATTTAATGTATATTTTTATTTTTAATGTCTTTATTCTGATGAAAATTAAAATATTAAAATATTAAAATAATTTATTAAAATATTAAAATAATTTATCCTGACCCATTCTGTCCACATGACAGCACCTAACAACCAGAGGTGTGTGCGGTGTCACATGATTGATGACTTTTTTATTTAAACTTTGCATTTCTACATGTCTGTTATCTGAAGAAGTCTCCCTATAAGGAGAGACAAAAAGCACTTAATAAAACGGACTTTACTTTTTACTTGTGGGTGACCAGTGGAGTGCTTTCCTAGTTTTTTTTATCCAGTTTGTGTTTTTTTGGCTTTTCTGGTGTTTACATGTGTGCAGCAGCCATGGAAATCTCCCAGGTTACACCTTCATCAAATTCGCAAAATGACAGCATAGTAGACCTGACTTTACTTATAGAAGCACTATCCCAGAGAGTGAATAACCTCTCTAAGAGGTTAGATGCATCAAACGGAACTCAGAATGGAGGGACAACAAATTGTAATCTGGTTTCAGCATCAGCATCTCTGACAGCAGAAAGGCAGGTTACACAGGAAACTGCTCACCCGAGCAGTTTTAGGAATGGAATGAGTTCCTCTAAAGCCGCCCGACCTTCCTATTCAGCAACTGCAATGAACAACAACTTGAATCAACCAGGGTGAGGTACAAGCCCTACCAACGAAGCGAGGACCAACAGTGGATTAATAAATATTGGTGGAACACCCTTGGGGCTTATTGGAGCTCCTAATTTGGAACATTGGTTATCTATGTCATTGTGGTTCAACAATGAGAGAGAGGACCAACAGGAGCAACCGGCTGGAGGGGTAGCCAATATTTCTTCATTATTGCAGCAATTTGACAAACGTTTAGTAAAGTACAAAAAATTACAGTTAGAAATAAATTACTGTAAAGAGTGTATCAGCAAGGGTATTGTACCAAAAGGGCTGAGGAGTTGGCAATACCCTATGGAGAGACGAAAAGCGCTTAATAAAATGGACTTTATTTTTTTACTTGTGGGTGACCAGTGGAGTGATTTCCTAGCTTTTTTATCCAGTATATATATATATATATATATATATATATATACATATATATATATTACAGTTTAAGCAGTCTTTTTACTAATAGCTACCCAACCTGATTCAGCATTTATTAAATAACTTGAAAATAACACAAATTATGGCAGTCACTTTTCTATCATCAACATGTGTTTTTAGTTTGGTTTCTACCAAGATAACTCCATTAGGAACATATCAATCAATACAGTCAGATAAGTGTTCACTTTAGTTTAAAAGTCTTATATAATGTAAGTAATTTATCTTAAGTCCTGTGGTTTCTCAGCCTAGCTGAAAAGTTAAATTATCTATCAGGCAATGTGATCCCCATAGCCTGAGGCTGAAAAGGACATCCTTCCCTGATTGCAGGAACATTTTGGATAGAAAGGTTTTATGAAATGTATTTAGATAAGAATATAAAAAAAAACTGCTCTGCAAACCTTTTCTCTTTTTATGCAAATTTTAAATTCTACATCTCAAAAGGCCTCTATGGACTTATGAACAAAGGATGATAACCTACCAGGTGAATGCCATGCAGACTAAAGTAAGTCTTAAGGATCTGTATGGTATCATCCACATGTCTGTGTCAGTGTACGTTGCACATGTTCTATTTTTGCGTCAATATAGGTTGTGCATGCTCTGTTTCTGTGTCAGTGTAGGTTGCACATACTGTTTTAACTGTTTTGGAGATGAGGTAGTAGATAGTCTGTAGTAAAGAGGAGGGTAATTCAATACATTTTACTATGCATGTTCACTGTTGTGTTGAAATTTAAGTCTATCTCTTTATTAATTAATATAAAATATGTAGTTAGTAGGAATGAAGAAAGGGAACAGAATAAAGTTAGGAGAGTGTAGCTATTACAAAATTTGAGATTTTTTAATACCAAATGGGATTTATATTACAAAAAAAAATAGAAACACCTTTTATAAATTTCATAACAGTTTAAGGATTTAAGATTGACATAGGAATGTCTAGACTGCATCAATTTAGTGGTGCTCTCATTAAAACTAACAATAATAGCTTGGAAGTTGAATATTATATATAATGATTTAAGTCTTTCCAGCAGTACCACTTTTTGTGGTCGGGGAGGATTTGTTATGATACTGAAGACTGACTATAACTGTAACTGTAGCATTAAAGATTATTGCACCATATATTGATCAATATAAACATACTACATAATATGCAATGATGAAATTGTAATTCTGCTTTCTTGAATTAAACAGGACTATTTGAATTGTGAAAAGTAATAAATGTTTTCACCTTGGTGATAGAATTTAAAAGTGGTAAAAGAGTGCAAGAAGCCGTTTAATTACCTATAAGATTTGCAGATACCCATTATATGTTTTTAAATGTCAGTTAATAAAATAATTTACATACTTGACAGGAGGTACTCATTGTGGTGGAAGTTTATCATCTTGGAGTACTACCTTAGCTTTGATGTCTCCCTGCTGATAAGTGGGGACTCCCAATGCTGAGTCTTGAAAAGCTGAAAAAGGACTGAGAATGCAGGGGAAGAACAAATATAGAATGCTTATCTTTTCCTTTAAACTTGTTTTTTCCAGAGGGGCAAGAACCACCTGCATCCCACAAACTTATATGTACTGACTCTGACATCATAATATTTCAATGAAAAAGGAATATTCTGTAAAATGGCAATGTCATACTTAAAATGTATACTTCCATGTTTTTGGTCATTTATTTTCCATATTAAAGGACTTGACATTCTGAGAGCCGATATTTCAAATGGCTACCTAGCTGTGATACATCCTGGGGTATAGGTACTTACCAGCATTCTTCAGTATGGTATACAATACTGAAATATTTGTAGTGATTTATGCAGTAACATCATGGGGTGAGCCCAGTCACTGCACTTTATACAAGATTTCAGCACCTTCTAGCTTGCTTACTACACCTTCTACCTAAGGTATAAGAACATAGTAAGCTACTCTGGAATTTTGGAATAAACAGTGGTTCAAATTCAAGCCTTTGCCTTTATGACTTTTGTTTTTTCCATATCCTTGGCAAAGACTGATTTATCATCTGCCAATAATGATGATATTTTCTATGGTATGAGAAATGCATTGCTGTCTTTAGCCACTGCCTATAACTTTTTAATTAATAGCATTTCAATTTAATTTTTATCTGTTTTGTCTCTACCAAGCAGTACCATCCATCATGTATTACACACACACACACACACACACACACACATATATATATATATATATTTATATATATATATATATATATATATATATATATATATATATATATATATATATATATATATCTGCGTGCGCGTGTGTGTGTTCAGCCTCTTTGTTCTTCATTCAGAGACACAGTTATTTTGTTTATTAGGGAAACCTTCCTTCTATGGGTATTTATTAATGCTTCTAGTTATCTAGTGGTGTGTTTGTAGGACAGGCCTTAGGCGAAGTGGAGAGCTAGGCAAAGGATTCCAAGGCACTCCCACCCCACTTTGCATATTATTCTTCCAGCTGAAAACTCATGCCCTCCCCCCAGTTTCCCCATACCATCCAGGTTACTTTTTCTTGTTTTCCTTTAACTTGTATTACATGTCATCTTTTTCAATATAACCTACCAAAGCAAGACTGCACTGCAATAACTGTGGAGGAAATAACTGAATTAATCCAGGCAGCTTGGAGCCAGAAGCCACATTATCTGATATGATATAATGTAAAGCTTCGACTTTTTTTTTTCTTCAGTTCCTGACCCACCGATGACCTGGACTTACTCTTTAGCTTTTTCTTGCATCCATTTAATGTACATTAACTTGCTAAATCTGCCCTGTAATAACCATGGAGAAATGAACCGAATTAAGATGGGGGTCTGGGGGGGGGGCACCAGACCCTCAGAAGCCATGAAGAAGCTAAATGATATGAGGTGTATGTTACAGCTTTCCCCCCAACCTTCAGATCCTATAATGGCCCAAAAAATATGACTAAGAAAAAAAGTACAACCTTATGTTTTTCTTTCTGTGAAGAATTAAATTATGTCTAAGGCTTAATGTTCAAAGCTGACAAAGTGATAGTTCTCAATAAAGTGACAACACAAATTTAGAGATGATGATCTCTATGAACAGTGACTGCCTGCATCTGAAACAAGCTCTAAGCATCTAAATGTTCTGTGATGCATTTATGCCTTATGTTTGAAAGACAGTTACTTAATACTTCTTTTTTTACTGTTAGACTGAATAGTTATTTATGTCCACAGTATTGTTTGTGTCAACAGATAAATTTGGAGATTATATATTTTTACACAAGCACACACTAACACTAACCTTGACAATCCAGGTTTGTCACAAGATGCACTGATATTCTTTTTTCATACAAGCACTTATACTGCCCCTGACATGACAGATCTATCATATGATGTAAGCACAAACAATTTGGTGGAAATCAAAAAACGTAGTCCAAGAATAACCATAAAATAGCCAAAAAGTGTAAAATGCAATTGAAACTCAAACAAACAAACATTTGTTAAAGTGAGCAGAAACAAGGATTATAAAAGACACAAGAAAAGTATATTAATGTGAAAAAAGTTCATCAGTGCTTTCATCTCTATAAAAAAATTACACTAATCATTTTTAATCTGATGAGAATGTGTTGCCTTGGGCTGCTGTTAATGTTTTTTTTTTTGTTTTCTGGCTAACATTGTGTGGCTTTATGGAGTTATGGGTGAACAAGTGATTCAGAATTTACTTTAGGATGATGCTAATATCAGTTTTTTTTTGGGAAAAGAGTCATGAGTTATCCTTGTGCTCTGGAGGGTCCACTTCTAAATCTTGAAAGCTCATAATCTCAAAATTCAATATACTGAGTCCAAAATCTTGAAAGTTCAAAATACTGAAAACTCAAAATACTGAATTTCATAATATCGAAAAAACTACAGGATGCCAACACTGACTATACCCCACCAGAAGTACATAGAGAAATGAATAAAAGATAAAGCATGTTAGTTTACTCCAACTATTAATAGGGATGCAAGCACTCCTGCACCCGCCATGTGGGGGACTGCACCCCCTACACCCCCTGCTACTTAAATATATGAACTCTGAGATCGCACTTTACTACATTAAGGTGAGTTATGTTGTAGTATAGCAAATTAAAAGGGAACATGATTAAGGTTACAACAGGCAGTCATGAAGCACGTAAGGATATGTTTGCCATTTTGTTCTGTGGAGTGCCATCTCGGAGTTGATATATTTAAGTAGCAGGGGGTGTGAGGGGTGCAGCCCCCCTCATGAGGGGTGCAGGGGGCCTTGCTCCCCTGCTTATAGATGGAGAAGAGTAATATGTTTTGTTATGTAGTTGTGCTGGAATATTGTAAGTGTTGGTATACTCTGTTTTTTTGATATTATGAAATTCAGTATTTTGAGCTTTCAGTATTTTGAACTTTCGAGATTTTGGAGTCAGTATTTTGAATTTCGAGATTATGAGCTTTTTTTTGAATTTTAGAAGTGGACCTGCCCTGGAAGACTTATTCCCATTATCAAGTGTAAAAATGAGCTAGAGGTTGCATGTTATAACATTAATAAAAAAGGAAGAGTACAGTGAGATGAATACAAATAATTTCAGCCAAGATTAAAGTTCAACACTGTAATGACAGAAAATAACTGCTCTGTCACTTATATGCTAAAGTACTTTAAGGCAGCTGAAAGGGTCCCCATGCAACAAGTCACATTTCCAGTTTTCAAAATACATCTTTAAAACACCGCAATTTTTGACATCCAGAAATATGACTCCATACTCATTCATCCTTCTAAAAAAGAAATCTGGATGAAAGTTACTTACTAAGTATAAGTTAATAAGATATATGTATATTTCCAGTATTTCCAGACATGATATATAGTATATCAACTTAATGGGTGCTTTGACACCAGATCCTCTATTTATTTTAAGAACAAGTTCAAAAATGCCACTTGGGTAGTGCAAAGTGAGTGTCAGACTTATACCACACTGAGTTTCCTTTTAATTATTGCCAGTTTGCTGCTCATAGGTTCATAGGTTCATAGGTGTGTAGTAGGCTAATGGCCCTGGAGCCTTGACAAGCCTAGCCCATAGAAGTACCCTGGCCCGATGTTAGTTCCCAGTGCCTCTATCAAGTAGAGCCACTGGAGTGATCCCTGGGGTGAACTCCAGTGATCATACACAGATCACTTGAATTCTAGAATGTATATGTTATATTAGATAATGGACAATCTGTACATTGCTATCCTGATTGCTGAACAAATGTTCTCCATCAGGGTGTTAATGTATGGGTAATGCCCACTGAAAAGATAGTCTGCTACCCCACACCAGCAATAATGCCCATCAGGGTGTGTATTACTGTGTAAATGATGCTCACTCAGGGGTGTTCTGAGACCCAACACCAGAGGAATGGGATGACTGTAAAAGTGTTGTGTTTCTTTATTCTTTTTTGTTGGCAATCACTGGGGATCGAAGTCACTAAATAATGACATACATCTGAGTTTCAGACTTAATTTTCTTCAGAAAATACATGCTGAAAGAAATTCTTTTATTTTAGCGACTTTCTAATTTTATAATAGTAATGTCTAAAATCTGCCCCAAGTTTTCAGCCTTTGTCCCCCCTTTTTTATTTTAACCTTTATCCAGATTTCTTGAGCTAAGTGTTTTAGTGGTATGCATACCTCTTCCCTGCTGTCACAGCTGGAACTCACTCACTCTCTCTCTGTCTCTCTCTCTCACACACACAAGCACACTTCCTCTTTCATGCATTCAAGAATGCATGCACTCCCACACACAGGCAGAAACATAAACATACATACACACACACACACACACACACACACACACACACACACACACACACACACACACACACACACACACACACACACACACACACTTTTCTTTCTTTTTTTTCAATGTTGCTTTTAATTAACTCACTAAGCAGCAAAGGCGCTGCTCAGTGAGTGTAAAATAATAGCTTGATCAATCTAACTCTCATGCATGCATCCACTCACACACAGATGTAAGCACACGCTCTGCACTTTTTCTATTTTTAACTTTTCTGCTTTTTAAGCTCACTAACAGCAAAAGTGCTACTTAGTGAAGTGTAAAATAATGATAACTGTTAGCTTTGTTATAGTCTGAACTCCATGGCAACTTAATAGGATGCCATGAAGCACTGGACTTATTTTTCAGCTTGCATTACCTGTACATTAACACCCTGCTGGAGAACACTCGTTCTACAATCAGTGTCGTGATGTGCAGGTTGCCCATTCTCTAACACAGGATATTAGGCCATCATGAAGATTGAACAGTAAAAAAAGACAAACTGCCACCATTTTTTATGCTCATTAAACAGAGATTTGCTCTTTAAGGAGTGTAAAACTAAGAGAAGTAAGTAACAAAAAAGCATGTATGCATCTGTTTATGTGTGTGTGTGTGTGTGTGTCTGCCAAACTGTATGAGAGCATGAGAGAGTGAGGGACAATGCTGACTGTAACAGACAGCACATCAGCATGTTAAGCTCTTAATATC
The DNA here is from genome assembly GCF_019279795.1 of Protopterus annectens. NCBI lineage: Eukaryota > Metazoa > Chordata > Ceratodontiformes > Protopteridae > Protopterus > Protopterus annectens. The sequence continues at coordinate 1,272,942,403 of NC_056745.1, forward strand.
TGGTATTTAATCATGTGTGATACACCAGGAAATCAGATACAGAAAAGTAGTATTATTGACTGACATTAAAAGACATTTACCAGGAAGAGACAGAGTAGCACTGTGTTATGAAGCTGTTAATATCTGGTATCACTGACTCATTTTAATCCTCAGTGATTTACTAGGAAATCAGTAGGCAGAGAAGCAGTACAGAGTAAAATCAGGGACAGAAGGGGGGGGGGGGTTGGTGGGGAAAGAGTAGCAATGCTTTGTGTTCTATGATTTTTTTTTTATTAATTTGAACAAAACCACACATCTGAGGATGTGTTCACTCGACAAAGTCACTGTAATTGTTATGTGTATGCGTGTTTGTGCATGTATATCTGAGTAACTGTGTATGTTTCTTTCTATCTATGTATATGTGTATGAGTATGTCTGCCTATCTGTATTATTTTTGTGCATATGTTTATGAGTGTACTAATCTGTCTATGCTTCTGAATATGTATGTGAGGATTTGTGTGTGTGTGGGCAGGATTCACAATGGCTTGCACGGAGTCTAAAAGTAGTGTAAGACTCCATGCAGCCATCGCTATCCAGGAACAGCCTGTATGTGCGTGTAAGAGAGCACCTAAAACGGCTCTTAGGGTGTGGATATGCTAATTACCTCACTTGCAGCCGAAAGGCATGCAAATGAGGTAATTTCGCGATCCAGGAAGCAGAAACCTGTCCGTGTAAGAGCCGTGTTATCTGCAGAAATGTATTCAGTTGATAACTGAGTACCGTTCTGCAAATAAAACAATGGAGCCTTGTCAGCCCCAAATAAAGGTTGCAAATGTCCCAGGCAGCATGCCAATGGCCAAATATATGGCCACTGGCAACGTACCCCGATGCAAAATAAAATAAAAATGTTTTTTTTTTCGGTGATCACCGATGTTTAAACATAGCGCAGTGCCGCGCAAACCGGCTGCACTATAAAAAAACAGAAAAATAAAAACTGGGTTTTATGCAAAGCATGAATTTACAATGTAAGGGAATAGCAGGCTGAAAACAACATGGCCACCGAGTAGGGGTTGCTAAGGGGGGAAGCTGAGTGTAAGACATGTAACTAAGCATTAGTAGGCAATCCCATGTAAATGAGTGGTAAGATTGTGAATCATACTGTCACATAGCAAATGAGCACATTCCGTGCAGTGTAGGAGTAGGATAAGGTGGAGTAACAGAGTAGGAGATAGGTGACATCACAGGGGGGAATGTATGAAAGAAATGCAGCTCATTGGAGCACAGTGGCATGTGAAAGATGTCAGTCACACATCATGGAAAGAGGATTGTCAACAAGTAGGCATGGGAAAGCCAAGAAATGGAAGGTGTACACTATGGATAACACCAAAGTTTCTTGCTGGGCGTGCATGCACGCGTGTGCGCGCTGGTAGGCATGAGTAAGATGAAGTGCGCGTGTGTAAGCGTGAGTGCGTGCGTTTAAGGCAGAATAAGCATGTGGGAGCCTGTTTAAACACCTGTAAGCTTGTTTGTGCTGGTGTGTGTGCGTATTAACCCGAATAAGCAGATTCTAGTCCGTCTAAGCATGTGTGTGCGCGTGTTAGCCGCTGTGAGCGTGTTTTCACTGGTATGCGTGTCGCTCCCCCCTGAGGAAACAGAAGGGAAAAAGGAAGCATGAGAAATAGTAGGAAGCTAGCAGGGATTACTGGCAGAGTTAGCAGGTGAAAACAATCAGAAGCAGGCAATTACACAGGCAGAACAGTAGCCCAGCTCAGCACTTAAAACTCTGCAAACAAAAGTGCAGAATGTTTCTCTCAAGAGACACTGCAACAGAAGAGTAAGCTATTAAAAGTGAAAACTGAAAAAGCTTCACTCAGACCAAAAATGCTAGGGGCTGCCATAGCTGTTATAAGGAGACATATGCAACTTGCTGAGGGTGGTGACTATGCAAATGCTGCCGGACAACCCACAGTGAGGAGACGGAGAAGAGTGTACAGGCCCAGGGTCACCTACCAGGGGTTACATGAGCTGGAGATAGTAGAGCGCTATAGAGTGGACAGAGACCTCCTACAGCAAATTGTTGAGCTGTGCAGGCCACACCTCACACACAGAATCAACAGAGGGGAACCCATCCCAGTGGAAACCAAGGTATGTGTTGGCCTAAGAATACTAGCAACAGGTACCTTCCAGAGACCAACTGGTGATATGATGGGGATATCACAGGCATCAGCATCCAGGGTACTGCACCAGTTCCTGGATGCCATGTCAGCACATGTCGGTGATCATTTATATTTCCCCAATTCCCATGAGGTATTGGCCAGCAATATGCGTCTCTTCCAGAAAATAGCGGAATACCCTGAGGTAGTGGGTGCAATAGACTGCACGCATATACGCATCAAAGCACCAGCCGGTGAGCAGGGTAGGGGCTACATTAACCGCAAGGGCTTCCCCTCCATCAACTGCCAGGTCGTGTGTGATGCCCAGGGCATAATAATGAATGTGTGTGCTGGCTGCCCTGGAAGCTACCATGATTCCCATATCTGGCATTTGATGCAGCTGTACCAGACATTTGCCAATGGGGACATCCCACATGGTTACTTAGTGGGGGATGCTGGCTACGCACTGGAGCCGTGGCTGATGACACCCATCAGAAATGCACACACACCTGAACAAGAACGCCATAATGAGGCACATGCACAAACACGAAATGTAATCGAGCATGTGCTTGGGCTGCTCAAGTCACGGTTCCAGTGCCTGGACACATCTGGTGGAGCCTTGTAGTACTCACCAACTACATGTACCCAAATTGTCATGGTATGTGCTATGCTACATAATATGATTCTGCGAAAACAGCTGCAGCAGGACCAGCATAGGGCTGGGCCAAACAGCCCCCCACCATTGCCAAGCCAATCACAGGCAGAGCGTGACTCGGAGGAGGAACAACCTGAGCCTGCCCCAGTAGGCAGAAGGAGGCGTGCCCAGTATGCCTTGGCCTTGGCAAAGAGGCAATGCATAGCACATACAATGGCTCAGTAGGAACCCTGGAAATGATACCTCTCTCTGACTCACACATATAGTAAAAGGGATGCCTAAGTTGACACAACCTGCTTTCAAACATGTACAGGGAGTGTAGTATGTGCATCCAACATAGACAGCCCTGCAGCACCACCTGAGGCATGATTGACATGTGTTAAGCAATGTAACACCATGTAGTATATGCAAACTTGATGACCCTGACTAACATCCTACCCTCACCAAGCATGATGCCACAATATGAAGACAAGATGATCAGTTACAATAATTGGCTTAAGTATTGCTGTTAGTCAAAGGGGATCCAATGTGTGTCAGCCTGGGATGACATGCTGAGCAAGACATGATGCTCCACCTGCTAGGGATGGCATGCACCTATCACTCCAGCCTTTTGGATACTGGCAAAGGCTGTTGTCACCCCCACCGTGCCTTGAATAGGTAAGGCTCAAAACACAAACCCACCTCCATAGGTATCACAAGGGATAAGAACCTAGACGTAATGCTCCCCAATGCCAGAAGTCTAAACTGCAAGATGCATGCAGTCCAAACTCTCCTTAGCATGGAGAATGTTGATATTTGTTCTGTAACAGAAACCTGGGTCAAGGCTCACAAGAGCACCCTAACACTACCAGGTTACACCTCATACCATGCTTTACAGCCCCAAAACATGGAACAAACTACAAAAGGAGGGTGACTATCAATAATTGTCAAGGATAACCACAACCCCAGGTTGGTGCCACAACAAGAAGCAGCATGGACTATTCACGGGCAAGTAACAGTGGCTAAAACTACCTCCCAGTTTGTAGCCTGCTACAGACCACCCTCCTAATGCCAGGAACTGCACTTGGCCTACTTCAGAACACATGAAAATATCAAGGTCTCTCCAAACAACATTATATTGGGCGACTGAAAATACTCAAACATAGACTGGGAGCATTATTCTAGCTCCAACACCCTAGGCCAAAGGTTCCTAGAATTCATAAACCAAAATGCTCAGGAACAACTTACCACTCCCACAAGAGGGGTAAGTATACTGGATGTGATAATCAGCAACATGGGTACTCTATGCCCAGATGAGAAGTGTATCCCTCACTGGTAAGATCAGACCATAGAGTAATCACACTGGATATTCACATCCTGACCCCAGTCCCTGGGCAGAAAACCACAGTGAAAAACATGTGTAAAGCAAATGTTGCACTCCTCCAAACTGATGTGGAATCCATTAAAGGCCTTGTGCCTGTGGAAAATATGGGCCACACCTCAGAACCCCTTATAAATGCATTCTATGAACACATTCAGGAATGCATGGATTATGCAATCCCAAATAAAGCCAAGACCCAATTCCATACATGCAGGCATCTGGCCTGGTGGACCCCAGCCATTACCAAACCATGCAAGAGAAGGAGGAAGCTACTACATGATAGAGCAAAACCCAAAAAGGGAAGTAATCTCTGATCAGTATTATGGCAAAAAACTATGGCCACACATAAAATCCACTAAGGCCAGCTACAACATGTTGAATCTGGGAATCTTGAGGCAATGTTACACCTGCCCCATGTACACAGACAACCCCCTGCTCCCCCCAAAAAATACAAATATATGTGAGAGATGCAACTATTTATCCAAACTGGAGGCCAAGCTCTCTCAACTCAGTACTGGCAAAACCAGTCAGGAGGAGAAGGTAACCACACACACCACAAACCCAGTCTCACATAGACCTATCACAACTGCAAACCAAAGACATAAATACACAAAAACATTCCCGGAGACTCTAATTAAAAATCCACCAAATCAACAGAGGCCTCCAAAGCAGACACCCAAGCAACCGCTACCTCAAAACATAGCACATGCAACACATAGTTCACAAAGTCAGTGTGCCAAACAGTCACAGCCCTTAAGGACAAACAACATGCCTGATACACTTGTAATAGGTGACTCCATAGTCAGACACACTGATGTCCCGCTCACCAGACTGAACAAGGAAAAGGTTACAGTAAGCTGCCTGTTGGCTGCTACAATCCACCACATAACACAAGCACGCAGGTCACTCCAAAGCAAGTACAAATATGACTCAGTCATTGTCCATGCTGGTGTGAATGACCTGAGACATACCTCCCTGGACTACATGAAAAGGGACATAGAGGAGCTCTCTGATTATGTAGCCCAGGCCGGTATGATCCTGACCCTGAGCAGCATCTTACTCTCACCAAGAATGATGCCACAGTACAAACACAGAATGATCAGCTTTAACAATTGGCTCAATACTGGTGTCATTCCAAGGGGATCCAATGTCTGTCTACTTGGGATGACATGCTTGACAAGCCATGCTGCTTTGCCAGGGATGGCTTGCACCTGTCACCCCTGGGCTTCTGGATATTGGCTAAGGCTCTTGCCACCTCCATAGTGCCTTTTTTAGACAAGGCTCAAAAGACAAACTCACCTCCCTAGAAAACATAAGTGGAAAAAAATAAGGGTAATGCTGCTCAACGCCAGAAGTCTAAACCTCAAGATGAACGCTCTCGAGGCCCTCCCCAGTATGGAGAACATCGATGTCTGTGCAGTGATGGAAACCTGCTTCAAGGCTCCTGAGAGCACCCCAGCACTACCAGGTTATACCTCATATCATGCTTTTCAGCCCCAAAACCTGGACCAAACCACAAAAGGAGGGGGAAGTATCCATATTCATCAAAGATACCCACACCTCCAGATTACTGACAATGCACAAAGCATCGGAGACCATCCATGTGCAACTAACCATAGGCAAAACGCCTGTACAGTTTGTAGCATGCTACAGACCACCCTCTCAAACCCAGGAACCCCACTCAGCCTTCCTGAAGACACTGGAGAGTATGAATGTCTCTCCAAATACCAAACAAGGTACTCACAAATTACCACATAGGTGGTAATCCATTATGTACGGAAGAAGTAATCAGGGACCTAGGGACACAAGTGGACAGTAACCTCTCATATGACACTCACATTGCCAAGGTGGCTAGGAAGACCTTCTATATTGGCCACCTTATCATGAAAGGATTCACATCTACATCAAGAGATGTCATTGTGCCCCTGTACTCTTCTCTTATCAGGCCCATAATTGAGTACAATGCCCCATTTGGGATGTACCTTACCCGACACCTGCAGCAGTTAAAAAGACCCCAAAAGTACCTCACCAAGAGGATAAAGGGTCTCAAACATCTGTCCTATGCTGCCCGGCTGAAGAAACCCTAGCTGTATTCAGTCACATACTGCCTACTCAGAGGTGATGTATGCCCGATGTACAAGGCCATGTCCAATCCAGAATTAATGGTCATGCTCCACCTCAGAAAATCCAAATCCATCAGAGCCACGAGAGCGAGAGATTTCAACCTCAACACATAAATAAATAGGATGTGCTGGAGGGACAGATTCATAACCCAGAGGCTCCCTACACTCTGGAACAGAATCCCAGTCCATGTTAGGCAGAGCCCCTCACTGACTCTCTTCAAGAGGAATCTTGATGAGTGGATGGGAGATCGTAGATTTACACTGGGGGTCATCACTGTGTCACGTCTAGACAGAGGCACAGTAAAGTAAACCCTAAATGGGCATAATATTCACATTGCAAGGGGTGGCAAAAGCCACACACACTCTGGCTAGGCTTATAAATGCCCTAGGGCAGATAGCCTAGTATGAACCTATGAACCTATGAAGATACAAATTGTACAGGACACTAAGGATAATCACAAGGCTTTCTTAACTGATGGTAGGAACCTTGGTGGGAATTCACAGATATGCTCTGACTTACTCAAATATTACAAACAATACACCAAACCCACACACATTGCCAACATCCAACCTGACAGGTTCAGTGCAACCCCCCCCCACCAAAATGCCAAATATCTATCCCAGCAGAGTGCTGGCCCCCTGACATTGCAGATGCTGAGGTAACAGCCAGCATCTTCAAAGTAAAACACACAGCATCAATGGTACGAGATGGTGTACTGGGCTGTGTCCAACATGAACTCCAAGAACAATGGAACACCAAATAACACTACTGCTCAATCTCAGCCTTACCACAGGATATGTACCCAAAGAGCAGTGTACAGTAACAGTGGTCCCTCTCCACAAAGGTGGTGCCTGAATGGATACTGCAAACTATCACCCCAGAATCCTGACAAGCTTGGTCTGCAAAGCTATGGAAAGGATCATCGTGGACCTCAGAAATAAAGATATTGGGGACCTACAGACACTGGATCCTACCCAGTGTGGCTTTCTTAAGGGCAGATCCTGCCCCTTAAACATGTTTGACTCATTTGAAACAGTCATCAAGGCCATTGATGAGGGGAATGTGGTCCACACAGCCTATCTGGACCTTGCAAAAGCCTTCCATACAATACCCCACGTGTTCATTATAGATAAGCTCACCAGCTTATATATAAACCCCTATGTCAGTAGATGGGTTGCAAACCAGCTCAAGGACAGAACCGACATGGTCAGAAATGCTGCAGCCATGTCAGACTACAAACCAGCTACAACTGGCATCCCACAAGGCTCGGTCCTGGGACCTCCCTTGTTTGGTATATATTTCCCATAGGTACAGGCCAACATGGAAGGACTGTGTCTGAACAAGTTTGCAGATGACTACAAACTGGACACCATATCTGACCCTCCAGCTGACACAAGCATCCTACAAAAGGGCCACATAGAAACAGACAACTGGTGCCAGAGCCATGTCATCAGTCTAAATGCAGAAAAGTGTATAGTCATCCCCTGTGGAAAAACAGTAAGAGCCCACCAATTACCACATAGGTGTTAACCCATTAAGTACTTTAGAAGTAAAAAGAGACCTGGGGACACAAGTTGATAGATATCTTGCATTTGACAACCATGTGGCTGTAGTGGTTACAGAAACATACCGTATACCCACCTAATTATGAAGGTATTCACATCTAGATCAGGGGAGGTCATCGTACCTCTTCAGTCATCCTTCATCAGCCTCACAATTGAGTACAATGGCCCCTGTGGGATGTACCTCAGCAGACACCTCCAGCAACTGGAAAGACCCCAAAAGTACCTCACCAGGAGGATCAAAGAGCTCTAACAGATGCCATGTGTTGCCTGATTAAACAAACTGCAGCTCCACACAGTGCCATACTGCCTGCCCAGAGGCAATCTGTGCCTGATGTATAAAGCCATGTCCAAGCTGGAATCAATGAACATGCTGCACCTTGTAAAATCTGAATGCCAGTGAGCTATGCACATGAGAGACCTGAACCCCAGCACTGACATAAATAGGACATGCTGTAGTGATTGATCCATAACCCAGAAGCTCCCTCCACTCTTGAGTAAACTCCCAGTACAGGTTAGCCAGAGAGTCCCTCACTGACTCTCCTCAAGAGGAATCTTGATAAGTGGATGGGAGATGGTAGGTTTACCCTGGGTATCACTGTTATGTCATGGGTAGACAGAGGCACAGTATACTAACCTTGAAATATGTCATGGCAAACTCCAGATACAATGTGTGTTGAAGGACAAACACACTCTCTGGTTGTGTTGTGTGTTACAGGTCCTGTGGTCACGAAGCATGGTATAAAACATAACCTGGCAGTGCTGATATGCATATGTGACCCTGAAGTAGGCGTCTGTTAATGCATATATATGCTATCCCCCTTACTGACAGATAGTAATAGATGTACATACCTCTTTATAAATAATGATGTCAGTACCCTATAAATACTGCAGGAGAAGAAAAGATACCCAGTAATTCGATTAGTGCGCGCCGCTAATGCGTCTCTCTCAAGTGTCATAATATAGTTAGGTAGGGGTTTGAATCCTGCAAATGTGCTGTGTGTGTGATTAGGAAGGTGGGGTGTGCAATTCTGTTTGAAAGAAATGTCCCTTTTGGCAACTAGAAGAACACACTGCATGATGTACATTCCTCTTTCTAAACACTGATGATGTCAGCACCCTATAAGTACAGCAGGAGAAGGGAAATCTCCCAGCAGTGCAAATAGCACACTCTGCTAATGCGTCTCTTTCAATTGTCATAGCATAGTTTGGTAGGGGTTTGAATCCTACAAATGCCAACTGTGTTTTTGTCACACAGTTTGTCCATGTGTGTTGGGTGTTGCTCTTAATATTGTATGACATATATTATATCAGTAATGTCAATGCACACATGAGGTATGTGTGTGCCACATAGACATATGTTCCTGTTACCTTAAATAGTTCCCATGTGTGAAGCCTGCCTCATGTGAATACATGGAATTTGCATTACACAACTTTTGACTGTGGTTTTCTGTGCAGGGGCTGTGGTTGGTATGTGAATATACAGTGAGAGTAGTCTATGGTGTCATCTTACCAGTGAGGGATACACTTCTGGTCTGGAGCATATAGTCCACATGTTGGTGATGATCAGGTGCAGCATGTTTTCCCCTATTGTGGGAGTGGTAACAAGTTGTTCCATAGCATTTGAGTGTATGGATTCTAGGAACCTTTCACCTAGGGTGTTGGAGCTACAGTAATGCTCCCAGTCTATGTGTGGGTAAATGAAGCTGCCCAATATATTGTTGTTTGGAGACACCTGCATATATTCATGTATTCTTAAGTAGGCCAAGTGGGTTACCTGGGTTTAGGAGGGTGGTCTGTAGCAGGCTATGAACTGGAAGTCAGTTTAACCCACTGTTAGTTGCACGTGGATAGTCTGTGATGCATCATGCTGTGGCAACAACCTGGGGGTGTGGGTATAGGTTCATAGGTTCATACTAGGCTATCTGCCCTAGGGCATTTATAAGCCAAGCTAGAGTGTGTTTGGCTTTCGCCACCCATTTTAAATTAATGTTGCTATGCCCTTTTTCGAGGTTAGTATACTGTGCCTCTGTCTAACAGTGACACAGAAGTGATACCCGGGGTAAACCTATGATCCCCCATCCACTCATCAAGATTCCTCTTGAAGAGAGTCAATGAGGGACTCTGCCTAACCTGGACTAGGATTTTATTCCAGAGTGAAGGGAGCCTCTGGGTTATGAATCTGTCCCTCCAGCATGTCCTATTTATGTCAGTGCTGAGGTTCAAGTCTCTCGAGCGAGTAGCTCGATGGGATTTGGATTTCTGAGGTGCAGCATGTCCATTACTTCCGGGTTGGACATGGCATTATACGTCAGGCACAGATTGCCTCTGAGCAGGCGGTATGCCACTGAGTATGGAGTTTTGTTAACCGGGCAGCATATGGCATCTGTTTGAGCCCTTTGATCCTCTTGGTGAGGTACTTTTGGGGTCTTTCCAGTTGCTGCAGGTGTCTGGTAAGGTACATCCCAAAAGGGGCATTGTACTCAATTATGGGCCTGATGAGGGATGAGTAAAGAGGCACGGTGACCTCCCCTGATCTATATGTGAATCCCGTCATGATTAGGTGGGCTATATAAAATGTTTTTCTAACCACTTTGGCCACGTGGTTGTCAAATGAGAGATTGCTATCAACTTGAGTCCCCATGTCCCTAATTACTTCTTCTGTACTTAATGGATTACCACCTATGTGGTAATTTGGGGCACTTTGTTTTTGCCAAAGGGGATGACTATACACTTTGTGGCATTTAGCTTGAGGTCATGGCTCTGGCACCAGTTGTCTGTTTCTATGAGGCCCTTTTGGAGGATGGTTGTGTCGGCTGGAGAGTCGATTATAGTGCCCAGTTTGCAGTCATCTGCGAACTTGGTCAGCCACAGTCCTTCCGTGTTGGCCTGTACCTCCGAGAAATATATACCGAACAGGAGAGGTCCCAGGACTGGGCCTTGTGGGACGCCACTTGTAACTGGTTTGGAGTCTGACATGGCTCCAGCAATTCTAACCATGTGGGTTCTGTCCTTGAGCCAGTTTGCAACCCATCTAGTGACATAGGGGTTTATATTTAAGCTGGTGAGCTTATCTATAATGCCCGAGTGGGGTATTGTACTGAAGGCGTTTGTGAGGTCCATGTAGGCTGTGTGGACCACTTTCCCCTCGTCAATGGCCTTGGTGACTGTTTCAAAGAAATCGCCCAGGTTTAAGAGGCAGGATCTGCCCTTAACAAAGCCGAACTGGGTAGGATCCAGTGTCTGTAGGTCCCCAATATCTTTATTTATGAGGTCCATGATGATCCTTTCCATAGCTTTGCAGACCAAGCTAGTCAGGCTTATGGGGCAATAGTTTCCAGGATCCGTTGAGGCACCACCTTTGTGTAGAGGGACCACTGTTGCTGTACTCCACTCTTTGGGTATATATCCTGTGGTAAGGCTAAGATTGAACAGTACTTTTATGTTTGGGTTTAGCTCATCTTGGAGTTCATGTAGGATGCAGCCTGGGACACCGTCTGGTCCCATTGATGCTGTGTTTTTTGCTTTGGAGAGGGCGGCTCTTACCTGAGCATCTGAGATGTCAGGGGGGCAGCACTCTGCTGGGATAGATATTTGCCCTTCTGGTGGGGAGGGGGGGAGAAGTTTGTGCTGAACCTGTCAGCTAGGATGTTGGCAATGTCTGTGGGTTCGGTGTATTTTTTGTCATTTTGGACTAATTCTGAGTATATCTGGGAATTCCCACCCAGGTTCCTAACATAACTAAAGAAAGCCTTGTGATTATCCTTAGTGTCCTGTGCAATTTTTCTCTCGAAGCTGGCCTTAGACGATTTCATGAGTGCCCGTAGTATTTTGCTAACACTGATCAGAGATGCTTTCCCTTTTTGGGATTTTGCTCTATCATGTAGTAGCTTCCTCCTTCTATTGTATAGTTTGTTTATGGCTGTGGTCTACCAGACAGGACGTCTGCCTTTGGAGGATTGGGTCTTGTTTTTATTTGGGATTGCATGATCCATGCATTCCTGAAGGTGTTCATAGAATGCGTTTATAAAGGATTCTGCAGTCTGGGCCGTATTTTCCACAGGCCTGGGGGCTTTGAAGAATTCCACCTCGGTTTTGAGGGGTGTGAAATTTGCTGTAAAGAAGTTTTACACTGTGGTCTTCTGGGCAGGGGGTGGGGTCGGGATGTGAATATCCAGTGAGATTAGTTTATGTTCTGATCTTACCAGTGAGGGATACACTTCTGGTCTGGAGCATAGAGTCCCCATATTGGTGATGATCAGGTCCAGTATGTTTTCCCCTCTTGTGGGAGTGGTAACAAGTTGTTCCATAGCATTTGAGTTTATAAATGCTAGGAACCTTTGAGCTAGGGAGTTGGAGCTAGAGTAATGCTCCCAGTCTATGTTTGGGTAGTTGAAGTCCACCAATATAATGGTGTTTGGAGAGACCTTCATATTTTCCAGTGTTCTCAGCAAGGCCAAGTGGGGTTCCTGGATTTGGGAGGGTGGTCTGTAGCAGGCTATAAACTGGAAGGCAGTTTTACCCACTGTTAGTTGCACATGGATAGTCTCTGATGCTTTGTGCTGTGCCACTAACCTGGTGGTGTGTGTATCTTTGATGAATATTGATACTCCCCCTCTTGTTCTGGTTTGGTGCAAGTTTTGGGGCCGACAAGCATGGCATGAGGTATAACCTGGCAGTGCTAGGGTGCTCTTGGAAGTCTTGAACCTGTTGTCTATTACTGCACAGATAACATTCTCCATGTAGAGTAGAGTTTGGACTGCATGCATCTTGCGGTTTACATGTCCGGCATTGAGTATTATTACTTCCATTTTCTTATCCCCTGTGCTACCTATGTAGGTGGCCTTCTGTTTTCAGCCTTACCACCAGAATGCAAAGATGTGCAGACATTACACTATGGTAATTAATAGTGGTGTACAAAACAATACAATGACAATCATACTGTTAATGCATCAGGCATGCTGAGATATACCCACAATGATATCATTACACTGTACTGCTGACAACATGATAATATTACTACACTTCTATGTAGTCACCCTGTGCATCAGCACCATGTTAACCTGTTCCTGCATCAATGTTACAGATTGCAGGAGGTGGCACAGTTTCATCATATGCACAGGGTGTGTACTTGGTATGCCTGAGTCTGCCACTGATACAACCAATCGACATGTATGTGTGTGTGTGTGTTAGTGAGGGACAACAGTACAAGATGGGGCAATGTTGATGCGGTGTGTGCGTGTATGTGTTCGCCCTAGGTGTTAGCATTATGCATGTGTGTATGCATGCACACAGTTCCACCTACTGGCTGCCATATATGGGTGTTTGTGGACAGCCACAGACTGTACCTGCCAGGTCATACAGATCACTGTCTCTGGCCACGGACATGGTACCTGTGCCTGGCAGGGGTGCTACAGACAGTATCAGGTACTAAGCCAGACTGGGTACTGTCATCAGAAGCAGTTGGCTGATGAGTGGACATATGTCCCTGCTGGGACTGGCCAGAGCCAAGTGCATGTGGTCTCCTGGGCGGTCTGATGACAGCACAGACCCAGCATTGCTGGGGCTGGTACTGGCACTATGGGAGCGACTGCGGGTTTGTTGTCGTCCGCGATGACTGCCAGCTGCTGATGTTGCTGGCATACATCCACGTCGATGCCTCAACCATCCTGCATTGCCCTGGCTCATGGACATGTAGTTGTGGAACAGATCTAATGTGTCCCCCCAATGTCTGTCAATGACCTCGGTGAAATTACGGATGGCAGCCGCAACGTCACGCATAGTGTCATTCATAGCAGTGCAATGTGCTCTAAGCTCCCTCAGACCCTGTCTGGTGTATCGTTCCATACATGCCTGTGCCTGCATTACAGCCCAGAACATAGCTGAGGTTGAAAGACATCTGTGGGCACATCTGACAGGGGCAGTACGACCACGGATGCTCCCACGAGAACCCCTGGACATCTGCCTGTGTGGTACCATGTCAGGACTCTGGCCATGGCTGCTGTGAGGGGATGCATGTGCCACTGATACCACATTACCCTGGTCAATGCCCACTGTATGCTGTCCCTCACCTAAGGACATTGATGACAATGGATGTATTGGCAGGATGACTGTGCGCATTGATGGGGTTGACTGCTGTGTACTGTCGATTGACTGACCAACAACAGACCCTGTCACACCTCCCTGTGCCATTACACATGTATCATCATTATCACTATCCCCAGCAGTGGATTCAGGTTCCCTGCTGCACACCACCAGAGCAACACCAGAACCTGTGAGAGGAGGACAAGAAACACAGTTTACAATGTGTACACAATGTTACCAGAAATGCACACGGGCACATGCACACATGCACACATGCACACATGGGCACATGCACACATGCACACATGGGCACATGCACACATGCACACATGGGCACATGCGCACATGCGTACATGGGCACATGCACACATGCGCACATGGGCACATGCACACATGCACACATGGGCACATGCACACATGCACACATGCACACATGGGCACATGGGCACATGGGCACTTGGGCACATGCACACATGCACACATGGGCACATGGGCACATGCACACATGCACACATGCACACATGCACACATGGGCACATGCACACTCCTCAGTACATGAGATACAAACACACAGACACAAACACACCTGCAATCCAACACATAGCAATACTGTTTGAGGGTATTATTACTATTATTATCATTAGTATTAATAGTATTGTTATTACACACTCACCAGCATGGATTGGCTGCCTTGCTGTTACACCAGAGGGACCTGCACAAATAAGACATTTATTGTCAGTGGGCACAACTGTGCCATTGATACTGTGAGTATGATACAGTAAAGTAGTACAACAGTTGGCTTTCACAGGTTTACTGCTGATATTGAGAATATCAATCTTGCACAATAATTTCCAGGATAACAGCTACAAACACAGTACACATCTCACACATGCATAAATTACCAGTGTAGAGAACAGTCAACTATAGATATGGCATGTTACCTGCACGCTCCATGTCCACATGCTGGGTGGCTCCAGCCTCCATCATTACACATGTCTGCGGATGTTGTTGTTGTTGGGCTGGAGCCACAACACTTAGGAGGAGCTCCTCCAGTCTGGTGGGGGGGTGGGGTGTATAGCTGCACCACCACCTGTGGCAAGCTGTTGCCTGTGGATATCAAATGCACGCTGACGGACATTTCTAATTAAATCACTGCAGTGATGGCATACCTGCTCATATGTCCGGTTATGCATGCCTATGTCATTTACCCGATGGACAAGGTCTTGCCACAGTGCAGCCCTCTCCTGCTGGTTCTGGTTGGTGCGGGAAAAGAGTGTGGCAAAATCCCGCACCAGGCTCTGGTGTATCTCCTCTTCCTCTGCAGCTGAGTACGGGGGGGGGTTGCGCTGGTGCACCATCACCCTGGAAGGAAAAGAAAAATATGTGAGCAAGTAATATGGCACACATAATACTCTACTGTAGTGATATCACTGAACTGCCATATGTAGCATCTGTCTGTCTATTGGGGCATACACATGTAAATGACTACATATCAGTGCTCAGCCAACAACTGTGTGACAGTGCTTGGCACACTCCATACAACAAACTAGTATACACCAGCAGTCGGCACACTGTTTGAATCCAATGCACAACCTCACACTGGGGGTTTGTATCAAGGTAATGGATGGGGAACATTGTCAACCCATGCAATGCATGCAATGCACAGTTAAAATTTCAGTGGTAATGCACCCTAGTCTTTGTGGCCATACCCCTACCTACACCGCAGTCCCATACAGGGAACCACAGCACAACATATGGCAATGTAGTATGTTTGTATCCCAATACCTGACATCTTTCTCTGGCCTCACACCAAGGACACACACTACCATGACAGACACAAAGTCATGCTGAGTAATCACACCATTACAGACCTTGCACACAGTCAGTGGCACACTCATTCCACCTCACATAGTTGGTATTGCAATGAGTACATGTGTGTGTGCATTGTGTCATAGGGAGGTAGTATGCTATTGGCCCTGGGACTACAGCAGCATACTGTTATGCTACCCTGCCCCTTGGGACACATGTAATGTGATTGTACTTGCTCCTGTCAAACAGTTACACAGGGTGACTCATATGGCATATTACCTATCTGCATAACATTCAACAGGGGTATGTCTGACTACTAATGAGGAGCCTTGCTTCTTAATGCTGGGTGGTTTACTCCAGGGTATGGCTTATTTGTGGGTAGGAACCTGTACCTCCACCATGTGCTCTTTACTGCGGTGCCAAGGATGACAGACATAGGTCATTTAGGCTGGGGATATTGTGAGGTGTTACCATAGTTGTTGGACAACTGTTATGGGTGTGACTTACCTATGTATATCCAGCAGTGGTAACCTCTGTGTAGGTAGTATGAAAGGCACTCTATCTGTGGTTTTGTCAGTCACTCTGCATAGGTAATGTGTTTGAGGGCATTATCACTGTTTGTTAGGTATGACTGTGTCCTTCTCCCTTTCTGTAGTTGTCATGGGAGGTACATACCGTGTAGGACATTGTGAGGTGTAGAGGGGTACAGTGACCTACATTTCCCTAGCTGACACACCATTTGTGCTGACACGTACCATGTACAGGGATTACAAGACTAGTGTGCCACTGTGAATATCAAAGGTGAGGCTATTGTACACTTGTTTCCCATGTTCCTTCTGACACATCCAGTAGTAGGCAGGCAACCACCTATGTGGTGGTTAGTGGTGAAAGTGTTTTGGAATGGGGTATGGTACTCCAGTATCCACACTGGTGTTCAGTCCATGCCTTTGTCACCAGGCACCTGTTGCAATACATCTGCACACATGTGCCTCTCTCAGTATATATATATATATATATATATATATATATATATATATATATATATATATATAGTGAGAGAGAGATATTCATACACATACATATCTCTACATTCATATCTGTCTGTATATGTGTATGTATCTATATATATCTATATATGTATGTGTCTATTACATATATATGTATATACATATTCTATCTATCTATATATGTCTATCTATTTATACATCCCTCTCTATCTATGTACACATATATGCATATTATATATATATGTGTATATATATATATATATATATATATATATATATATATATATATATATATATATACATATATACATATACATATATATATATATATATATATATATTTTATTTACACATACGAATACACACACTAACATACTGCTAAACATCCATTACTGTACAACCTACATTGTATGTTGCACTACAACCTACATTGATATGTGCACATAGCAACCTTCAAATACATATGTATGTCCAGCCTTCACTAACAGTTGCAGTATGTCCCCTGCCCTATGTACATCTTCATATATATAGATACAGACTGCTAACACATATGGAGGGTTCACAGTATGTAGATTATTAGATTATGTAGTTTACATTACCTTTGTTTCTCACTGCTGTTTGTGATGGCTTGCTGCTTGGTGGCCTGCTGATGGTTAGCTTGATGTTTTTTTTTTTTTTATTTATTTTTTTGGTGTTTCTCTCTGTGTCTCTGTCTCTGTGTCTCTGTCTCTGTCTGTCTCTCTCTCTCTCTCTCTGTCTCTCCCTCCGGTTGTTGCAATGAAAAACTACTGCATGTGCGGACTGGGAGTACAGGCTACTTTTGTAGGTATCTGCACATGTGCATGTGATGGCCTCTGCACCAATTGTTAGCCAGCATTTACTAATTGCATGCAGCCTGCTGTGTGGTAATTGCAGTTCTCACTGTGATTTCAGGACAGTGCTATTAAATGTTAGGTTAGGTAGGCGTAGCCCTTTCAGATTTTTAAGGTGGGGACCATGCTGGTATGCTGTGGACACTGTTCTGTGAGTGTAAAGGTTGGTATGTCTCTCATATTTAAGGCTGTGTTGTAGGCACTGAAATGCATGTTGTACTGAAACCTGACTATTGCTTCCTCCAGTTCATTCTTCTCAGTGTGTATGTTAACTGACACCTAATAATACTAATACTGTTTAAATGGGAGTATGTGCTTTCCTGTGGGACTTGTGGATTAACTGGTATACAGCAGTGGCTCTTGTGGTGTCTTTACTGGAATGTGTTGCTATGGCTTTCCTATTTTCCATTTACATTCACTCCTTGTAATGCTTGCTATATTTCTTTCAGCAGCAATTCCTTATATGTTTGGTGTGGTTTGGTGGTACTGCATGCAGTCTGGTCTGGCCAAGGTGTGGGGCTTGACACCTACAAGGGTATTTTATTTTGCTGCTGAGCAGTAGTGGGGCCTTGTACTTTGTACTAACAGTTATGGATAGCAGGCACATGCAGCGCTTGTAAACTACTATACTGTCCTTATTTTATTAGTTGGCTACATCCTTTGATATTTCTGGGTTGTACTCCTACATGAGGGTGTGCTTGTGGAAGCAATTCTACAGCTATTCACAGAGTGTGTGACAGCAGACAGAATGATATGCCTGTGAGTTTGTGACACTTGCAGGCCTCAGATACTCTCAGGTGTATCTTTTATCAGCCTCAGGGAATGGTACATATCAGTGGGATACACCCGTGATATATTTCAGATATTCTGCAGTTGTGACTGTGGGGTATTTTGAGCATATGTATTACTACACCATTTCTGACATGTAAGTAGTGCATACTTTAAGTAATTGACAGATACCATTACGTGGGATTCCACACCTTTCTGCCTACTGTTAGTACATTTCACAGGGAGTCAGTGGGGCACAGTTAACATTTGTTTTCAAATCAGGAACATCCCTGTAAATCAGTCACAGTTGTGAGGTCTGGCCTCTTACCTATTCACATATTGCAGTGTTTATCCTGCTCTGATAGTGTGTGTGGTTTGCAAGGTGCTACTGTCACATTATTACCTACTAGCTACCTACTAGCATGGCTGTTTCTCTTCTCACACTAATGTTATGGAAATCCACAAGAATTGCCAGTAAAGATACAAGAAAAGCTTTGTATAATAGCCTTCCTATATTCCCTTTACATTCAGTCCTACTATTTCATGATATATTGCTTTCAGCACAAAGTTCTTGTATATCAGTCATGGCTTTGTGGTAAGTCATGCAGACTATTGTTTCCAAGGTCCTGGGTTCAAGACTGACAGAGGAATTTTATTTTGCTGCTGAGCAGACTACAGGCCTTGTCATTCAGAGTGACTAAGGCACTTTTAAGCAGTTGTAAGTGGGTTAGCGCTGGTTTGCGCGGAGCTCACGCATGCGCATTGTTGCTTAGCTTCGCACACACACGCTTAGCTAAGCGCACACAAGCGTACACCCACTTACTACTGCTTAAAAGTGCTTACTCTCGCGCACACCTGTGCTAATTTCTTTGAAAGAAAAGAAAATGGGGAGATAGAAAAGTGGTGAAAAAGGGGGCACAAAGAGGGTAGGACAGTAGGAAAACAAGCTCGGGATTTTCAGGAAGGATGTAGGAAAGGCTCATAGCTGCCCATTTCTTTATCAGCAACAGCTGTGCATATGTGTGTAATTTGGTGTGAAATTTGAAACTTTCCACCCCTGAGAGAGGGGTGAGGACAACAAAATATGTTGTACAGCCAATTGTAATTACCAGTTCACATGTCCAGCAGACATGTCTACAAAATGGGCAGCTATGTATGGGGCTTAATTTTTTTGTGGGAACAGAGTGCCCTTTTTTATTTTTTTTTTCAGGTGAGAGTGGAATGCGAGGTACAGGAAGTAGGTATATTTGGGGAGGCAGGTAGGGGAGGTTAACAGACAAGACAAACAAGACGCATACAGGGGTGGAGTATGACACATGTGGGCGGGAAACACAATTGACGGGGACGGATGTTTGGATATCGCGAGCCCATGAGCCCACAGATGGCAACAGTGGAACTGAGATCCCCACCCATGGGCAGTTGCCACTGCGCCTTCACTGCCCAGGACAGGGCTGTACTGGGGGCTGTGTAGGACGAGCAGCAGGCACACCCGTGAGTTGCGCCACCCGTGCCTCAAGCTGGCATAGGGGTTGAAACACAGAATGCCTGATCTCGCTACATACCACAGACTGGACACTTTGGAGGGTGAGTGGACGTTCTCCCCCAGCCACGCTTGCAAAGGGGGGACGAGCCCCATCCCCTGCAGCGCTTCCATCTGAAGGTGGCACAGGGCCACCGAAGGAGGTTCCGGCCTGGGCACTAGTGCCAGGTGCACTCGCCAGCTGAGGTGGGAGAGGTGGGTTCGCTGGAACCCGCCTTCCCTGTTGTCCTATGTTTAGCAATATTTTATGACATTTTGGGTTAGTAACAAACAATACCATTCAAAATTAGTTGTAACAGCATGCATCAGTATTCCCATTAACCAAACACCCATGAATTCCAAACATTGAACAGCAAGCATAACACATGCATATTTTGAACAACAGTACACAATCCAACTGCATGCAGGGTTGATTGATGGCAACAGGCCATCAGGTTTGGATATGTGAACTGGGCACATGCATCAACGTACATGCAAATATGTTTGAACCAACAGGACAAATGTCCATAGGAATTAATTGTGAATACACATACCCAGTTTGTTGTGGAATGGCATTATTTGTGAATATAGGGAAGGGTGAAGAAATATTTCATTAACAACTTCAACTACCTATACATATGCTGTACATTTCTAGTAGCTGCAGATATATATACCCTACAGGTCTTAGTACAGTTTCCTATATGTAACCTTAGGAATGTTGGTGATGGGACTGTTACTGCTACATTAATATACATTGCATTTTTATTCATACACGTTCATATCTGGCTGTGTTCAGGTACAGCATCCTGCTACATTTGATTTATATGGCTCTAGACAACTGTGGATGTTCATTATTTCATACAACCATACTATCTCCATATTGCAAGGGCACAGCAACATCTCCAAATTGTGGGACAGACACATTCCAGCTTCAGTACTTTATTCCAAACATTTCACTGTTTGGTTGTGGCTGTCTCATTCATTTCATTATGTACTGACTGCAGTATACTTTATTCAAGAGTTATAACAGCTTTCTTGGTCGATTCATACCTCTTTCTCACACTCTCACTCTCACTTGTTTTATTTTTACAATTCAAGATGGTACTTAATTCTAGCCGTTATTAACATGTCTTACTTGGTTACAACAATCCTTTCTAACAGACTCACTTGTTTCATATAGCAGATTTTAAATGGGGATGTATTTGAGACATGTCTATTGTCTTTAGCTTGTTTACCACTAATTTTCAGGCTGCAGCAGGTTATCTGATATTACAACACAGGTGGAAAATCTCTATTTCAGACTTGTTTAATTTTTATTTCTGGATTACAGGCTGCATCACTTATCTAATCATACAGTACTAGCAGAATCTTTCTTCTAGTGTTATTTGAACTTTATTAATATGTAACTACACTGAACTCTTTTACAAGCTGTCTCACTTATATTGTATAACAATTACAGAAAAATAATTACTAACCTGCCTGGTGGCGCAACCGCTCCAGCCTATCACCATAGGCTCACCGATTCATGGAACGCACACCTGCAGCTGTAATATAAATGAAGTAATATTGGAACATACATCTCCATAATATCAGCTAGGATAATTTCTTACATACGTAATTACATGGATACTTACTCAGTAGTGGGGCGTTGGGCATTTGCCGGGCCTCCTGGATCCAGTGGTTCAGTTGGTCCTGCTTTCGTCTCTTCAGGTCCGCATGGTAGTGACGGACCTGTTCACCAGTCCTTGGTATGCCTGTGGCACTGGTGAGATCATGTGCCAACCGGTTCCACGCCTCTGCCTTGTACGCTCCCCACAGAACCTGGCCCTGCATGAGTTGAGCCTCATTATCGTGGACTAGGAGCCAAACCATATATTTGGACTCCTCAACATCCCACCTCTGTGCTCGGAAGTGACTGCCCACTCCTACACCTGCCATCCTGACTGCAAATAGGTTCCACAATAAGTTATGCTGTGTATTCCCGCCTATGGGGCTTATATATGCCGTTTTTCCCGCACTTATCTGTGATTGGCCATTTTGGAAATGTATCAGCTTAAAAAAACCTGCTTTGTCATGCTTCTATTTCCATTCATTCCTATATATATATGCTAATACTGCATTTTTCAGTACAGCTGTCATGGCTTAGTGGTTCAGTACTTTGACTATGATGCACAGTATCCTGGGTTCAAGCCTGGGCATTGCTTTTTTATTTTACTACTGTCTAGACAGGCTAGGAGGTGTGTCTGTGTAAAGGCAGCTTTAATACAGGTTGCTCAACGTTGCCCGCCGGTAAGCCGGTTGGTGCGCTGCACAGCTCCGCGCAAACGGGTTATGCTGGTTAACGCATTATTTGGCTATGAGCACACATATTACGCTATGAGAAATGTTGCTCAACTACGGGCACACAGTTTCAGCGTGTTAAAGCGCTGCTCAGCTCCTGGCACTCATATTACACCTGTTAAACCACTGCTCACCTGCAGGCAGTCATACTCAGCTTGTTAGAGCGCTGCTCAGCTATGGGCACTTATACATTTTTTTTTTTTATTGTGTCAGATTTCTTCAAAAATACATGGCCCATTTCATTACATTTTATGTAAATTATAGTTATATATATACATATATGTCAGGGGATTGTTTCGTGCTTATTTCACTAAAAATAGAAAATTATGTTGTTGGGGCTCAAACCGTGACTACCTCCTCTTTGGCCGACGTTTCTACCACTGCGCTATTGCTACTTGGCTTAATTTACATATTTAGATCTTATATGCTTTTCCAATGAGTGCTAACTGTGGCTGAGCGAAGGGCACACCCACGCAAACGAGCGCAATTATGGGCAAACATTTTTGAAATTATAAAAAAAAATATTAAACTGGGTTTATAGTCTGTGGGGGCATGTGTGCTGTTGTGTTTCTTGACATTTCCGCAGACTCGCTTGTGGGAGTTTCCTTTCGGGACTGTGATTCATCTGGGGGCGTGTCCCTTTGCAGGACTCGCTGTGCAGACACACCCCCTACTTTCCTACACGGACCGTGTTAGCCTAGGGTGTGATTCAGCATGCCCTCATGAATATGCATGGCATGCTGACATCACACCATTTAACTGCAGCCTCCGTGTAAGACTTGCTAACTCTTACAGTGTGTGCGCGTGTGTGTGTGTGTGTGTGTGTGTGTGTGTGTGTGTGTGTGTATGCGTGTGTGCGTGTGTGTGTGTGTGTGTGTGTGTGTGTGTGTGTGTGTGTGTGTGTGTGTGTAGACATTAAATACTTACATAACTTATATTTTAGAAAATATATCCTCTAACAATAATTGCGTGCACTACAGCA
This sequence comes from Protopterus annectens, assembly GCF_019279795.1. Classification (NCBI taxonomy): domain Eukaryota; kingdom Metazoa; phylum Chordata; order Ceratodontiformes; family Protopteridae; genus Protopterus; species Protopterus annectens. The sequence goes on from NC_056745.1 coordinate 1,272,965,617, forward strand.
AGTTTAAAACTTTAGACTGAAGAACTACTTTATATCAAGAATATAAAAAATAATATAGTAGTAAATAAATACAAAATCATTTAATAGTTAAGCCATACTCTAAACACAGTAATGCCACAGGGTATGTGTTATTGTGTAAATAACTTCCTTCCAGGTGCCACAGAACACCCCTGGGTGTGCATTATTTACACAGTATCACACATCCTGTTGTGCATAATTACTTGCCTGATAGTCTACTCACATGAAGTTAGATAAAAAAAAGATTTTTGATAAATGGAACTTCAGATCACTGTACAATTCATCATATGAAATTAACAGAAATATCTCTGTGTGACTATAATCTCTTATGTAAATTAATGGACAGACATGCTGTCACTCCACAAAGGAATGAATAGATTGACGGGCTACTCAGATGGAGGTTTGATGATCAGATAGAGTGTGAGACCAATAAAAATTGATACAGAGTCTTTATCAAAAATTATATGATGAGATAACACAAGTCTTTAATATGCACATCTTTAAGCTAAACAAGGAGGACTATTTTGCTGTAGCGTTCATTGAAATGTCTTTTGACACTATGTTGCATTAAGAAGTCAAGCCATTTTTCATAAGTTTGTCAAGTGCTTTAGTTAGATGTTGATCAAGTTCCAGTTTAGTTCTACATCAGATTTCATGCTTGCATAAACTAAAGTATTTCTGGTGATTCCCTGCTGGGTGAGGAAAGTAAACCTATATATTTTTTGCTTGTCAGTGGTAGAGCTGATTTCTCTTTTACCTGCTCTATTTTGTTTTCTGTGTTAAGAAATCTGCTTGGCCTGGTGTTTTTGTTCTGTGTGAAAGATAGACACTTAAATTATCTAGGCTGCATGTTTCACATGTTTTTTTCATTGGTTACATTGTTTCTTGAGTGATACTTAAATACATAGTGAATTTATGGGTCTTTGTCTTTTTCTGAGAAGATTTCAAGCCTGCATAAACTAAAGCACTGCTGATAGTTCCCTGCTGGATGAGAAAAGTAAACCTATATTTTTTGTCTGTGAGTGATAGAGCAACTTACTGTTTAACCAGTTTCATTTCTATTTCTGTTTTAAGAAATCTGCTTAGGCTGGTGTTTTTGTTCTTCCTGAGAGATGGAAACTTAAATTATCTAGGCTGCAGATTTCACATTGTTTCATCAGTTAAATTGGTTTCTTGCGTGATACTTAAATACACAGTGAATTTCTGGGTCTTTATTTTCTTCTGAAAAGAGTTCAATCCTGCATAAACTAAAAGCACAGATGGTGATTCCCTGCAAGTTTTCCCCATTCACCTTCCCCTTCACTGATCTGATTTTAAACCTGGTGATTTTAAGCAGCCTGCCCCTACTGTAAATTGAACTTAATAAGCTCATCCCTTTCTACATTGCTGTTGATATCTTGAATTATTTATTCACCTTTCCTTTTGCTTATATTGAAAAAGTGCATTGTGCTTCTCATTGTCTGTTCTACTGATTTACTTGCTCTGAATTCATTATCTAGGTAGTTGTTGGATAAAGTAGTATATTTCTAAACTCTAGCAAGCACTTGTTTTTAAATCAAGAGGTCAGTGGATTTTCCATCTTGTGTTCTGGGAGGTATCCTTGTCTGTTTAGGTTGGGGAAATACTTGAGATTTTTGCACATAGTTTTATTGGCTGGAGGGCTTATTAATCAGCTTATCTTGTTTTTATTGCCTTTATAAATTCTGTTCAATTGAGGTCCTCTTGGTTCATTTCTATAAAGCGAAGTAATTTTATTGAATAATCACACTTTTATAATATGTTCAAAGTACACACTGATATACTTGCATCTTTAAGTTTGTTTGTGGTAAGATTTTATATCTTTTAAGTTTGTTTATGGTAATATTTCACTCTGGACACTCCTTTACTATGCTTTTACATTAGGACTGGGATTATTCATCTAGTGGCAGTAGGTGTTTTCCTGATCTATCTGAGCTGAGAAGCACACAAAAGAGCTCTAAGTAATTGTTTTCACTTCTCTTATATTTTTTAACTGTACTTATAGCATAACAAAGAAAACATGCACTGCCTGCTGCTGCTTTAAGCAGTTAGTTGCACAATATTACATTGTATCTGTTAGTTGTAGGGTTGTTGCAGGAAATGTGGTCTTGTTACACTTTGGCTCCAAAGCAGCTATTGTACATTAAGAAAGTGTTTTTCTGCACCCTTATGGCAGAAGTGTGCTAATCTAACCCATCTGAGTTCGGAATTGCTGGTGGAAGGCTTATTTTGTGCTTTCCTGATTGCTAATTAGATTAAAACTTGTTACTGTTTGCTTGTTATGTAAATCTCGCATTTTTATTTATTTTACATTTGTTGACCAGGAGTAGTCTAGTTGAGCTACAAAAATAGCCCTTTTTCAGTGGAGGCCCAGTGAGAAAAACTCCAAAAATATTAAACAAGAACAAAGTAAAAGCAATTACAGAAGCAATTACAATTTATGCTGATATATGTACCATTATACGAGTTATAAATATTTAAAAGCAAAACATCAGTAATACAGGCAATGAGAGACAAATAGACATATTCACACATATTCATACAACCTTCAACATATTCATGCAGCCATGTACTGTTAATTACACATAAATATTAGTTGGTTATAGGAAATGAAGATGAGGGGAGGTATGTAGGAGTTAGGCTAAAGGATAGGAAAAGGAAGTTAGTCAGAGACTGATATGCAAGGACAAAAGAGGAAGAAAGTGGGCAGTTAGTGAGGAAGTTTGTATTTGGGGAGGTAGATTATGGAGGATGTGTACAGGGACAGGACCAGAACACTTTTAGGTGATCCTTTACAGCCAATTTAAATTGTTTGGGTTGAGTTATTAGTCTAATTTGAAGTGGAATGTTGTTCCAAGTAATGGTAGGATGTAGCTATAAAGGTTGCTTCCCATTTTAGTTCTAGGTTTGTGGATAACCTGTAAGTCTTAGTCAGAACTATGGAGTGATCTAGTGGGGGTATAGTGGGATATACAGGAGGATAGGCTTGGACAATAGAAAGGTTGTTATAGAATGGAATGCATAATCTGAAACTGAGAGAGAAGCAGCAGGTTGGGTAGTTCCAGCCAGTATAAGTATTTTAGTGAGACACAGTGATGAGTTTAATAAGTATGTTGGACAGTGAATCTGGGTATCTTGTTATATATTGAGTTAGGTTTAGCAAGGAGTGAAGCATTAAGGTTTGTAAGGATTTATGATCCATGAAGAAGGCTATGTAGTAGATAGGTATGAGATATGGTTACTTTAGCTTTGTTGGTAAAAAAAACTTCCATTTCTGTAAAGGAGGCCTAGTTTTTGATGAGTCTTCTTAATACACTTATTAATGTGCAAGTCAAATTTGAGTTGATCATCAATAGTGACACCTAAGAGTTTGGTGCTAGTTTCAGCCACTATTGGAGTCTTATTGAGAGACAGTATAGTAAAAGTGGATTTAAGATGGGTAAGATTTTTAGGGAGAAAGAGAAGGAGGTTTTTCTTAGGGTTTAGGATTAATTGGTTATTGGAGAGCCAGGTTTCAACTGATGTAAAAGCATCTTGAGTTTGAGAGATGAGACCTGAGAGAGAGTCAGATATAGTAATTACAGTAGAGTCATCAGCATGTTGTACAAGAGATGACTGAGAGCAGGAAGTATAGAGCATATTAGTAAAAATATTAAGCAGCAATGGATCCAAGATGGAACCTTGAGGTACAACCATTTTTATGTGAAGGCAGAGAGTGCTGAGAGCCATTTCACTGATTGTGATTGGTCAGAGAGATAGCTGGAAAACCAAGTGACAGTACTGGGAGAGAAATTAAGATTAGTCAATTTATTCAGAAGTAGAGAGTGTGAGACAGTATCAAAGGCTTTAGAAAGGTCTAGGAATAGATAGGAGACAAGTTTTTTGTTATCATGAGCTAGAGATATAGTGTCTGTAAAAGATATCAAAGCAGTACCTGTACTGTGTTTAGGATGGAATCCATGCTGAGTGGGAGTAAGTAGATCTCGTAATAAATAGTGTTTGCTTGTGTATGCATGATTCAAGTATTTTAGAGAGGGGTGACAGGATGGCTATAGGTCTGAAGTTAGAGATTTCATGGTTGTTTTCTCCTTTATGGATAGGTAATGTGAAAACTTGTTTCCAGATAGATGGAACTTTAGGCTCAGTGATAGAGCAATTAATTAAGATAGATACTGGAAAGGCAAGTGTATCAGCTGCTAGCTGGAGGAAAAAGGAAGGAATATTATCAGCAGAGGTTGAGCATGGCTTTAGTCTAGAGAGTAGAGATTTAATATAAGTTGTAGAAACAGGTTGGAAAGAAAAGGGTTTAGAGCAGTTGGAACATGAAGATGAAACTGATTGATTGGAGTCTTTAGGTAGAGGAGAGTTTGTATTGACCATCTTTGTAACGGATTCTATTAAAGAAGGTATTAAAGATAGTGGCAGTGACTTCCAGTGTCTTATTTGGGTGGGGATTGGGGGAAGAGGGATTCCCAGGATGCAATATATGGTTTATTAAATTCCAGAATTTCTTGGAATTAGATCTTAGAGCTGTAGGAGGGTTGAGGTAAAACTCACTTTTACCCTTAGCAATGTGTTTGCATGAGTCACTCATCATTTGTCAACTTTGCTACTAATTGCTAAGAATCTGCTTTCACCTGGAGCAATCCACTACTGAAAAGACAAAAATAGGTATTTTTTTTGCATTTCTCTTATATACTGTGACTGTATTTTAGCAGTTTTAAAAAAAAACTGTACTGTGTACTGCTGCTTTAAGTAGTTAATTGCACTGTATTACATTGTATCTGTTAATTGTAGGACTGTTGTAGGTAGTTTGTGTGGTCTTGTTGCACTTGGGCTCCAAACCAACTATTGCACAATAAGATGTTTTTCTGCACCTGGATGGCAGAAGTGTGCTGATTTAACCTGTCTGAGTTGGGGATTGCTGATGGAAGGCTTATTCTGTACTTTCCTGATTGTCAGTTAGCTTAAAACGTGTTTCTTTTTGCTTGTATTTAGGTCTCACATTTGCATAGTGCTGCTTTTCACACATCAGCAGTTAGCAGTTACCTGTATAGGATCATAGGTTCCTAGGATAATACTAGGTATTGGCCCGGAAGCCCTTATAAGCCTAGCTAAAAATTTTGCCCATGTTCCCTCAAAGTCAGCACTTTTTTCCCCTGTCCAGCAGAGACACAGGTGGGATCCCAGGGGTATATTTTATGTTTCCCATCCAGTCATCCAGGTTCCTCTTAAAGAGGGCTAGAGAGGTACTCTGCTTGACATGGAGAGGGAGTCTATTCCACAGACAGGGGAGTCTTTGGGACACAAATCTATCCCAACAAGTTCTATTAATGTCACAGACCAGGTTAACTCCTTGCATGTTGTTTGTGCGAGTGGAGTTTGTCTTACGGATATGCAGCAACTCCATCAAAGCTAGGTCTGAAATGGCCTTGTATGCCAGACACAGGTCACCTCTGCGCAGTCTTTATGAAACTGAGTAGAGGGACAGGCAGTGGCGGCTAGTGACTTCAAATCAAAGGGGGGCTGCAGGAGACAGCTGAATGGATGGGGCCAATGGGAAGGGGTGTGGCCAAATAGAAAGGGCTAGAGCTATGGTACAGTGGGATCAGTGCTGGCCATGCTTACCAATTTACATGAAATAAATGCTCAGTCACTATGGTGCATGCTGAATACTCTACACAGCACATTGTTACATGTATATACACTAATTTTGAAAATGACTGTGATGTCCTTTATTACAAATACTGCCATATGCATTTAAATACATAAGGCTTACATGTTATCTAGTTACGTAAATATTCTCTGCATGGCAATAACATAAATGTTTTCAGTGTCGATAAGTCTTTAACAGCATGCTTATTAAAGCTTACTTGCATCTTACAATCTCAGACAAGCTTACCTGATAGTCATTAAAGCATTGCTACTTAAACACAGAGCAACAACAGGCACTGCAACAACATGCATTTTCTGAATAATAAGAAGCATAAATCAACAGTATAAAATTTGACAGAAAACCAGAACATTCTGCAAAATCAAGGACAGATGAAAAACCACTGTACTTGTGTCTACCTTGCATGGGGGGATACTCTGCACACTTACACTTCATAACTGCTCCTTGCCTTGCTTGGACACATCCATAGTCACTATACGGGGAATGGGGTACAACAAGTATGACACAATTTAAAATGTCTCTGGCTGACGGTGATGGCCTGACACATTTGGCCATACCTCTCAACCTCAGAGCAAGAAATTTGGACAAACCATAAATAAAAGTGGGACAAAGGCCCAAAAATAGGGACAATTTTTAAATATTGCTCTTTCAAACTTACAAAGCTGATAGAAAAGTAGGTCTTGCATTAGTATGAATTTTCTGAAGGGTACGAAATCTGAAACTCAAATGTCTGTCATTATTTTCTAACTTCAATCTTTAATGATTTGCCACTAATTTGCCAGAAAATCACAATTTTATGAAAAATGGATCAAAAATGTGACATTATACAGATATACATGAGATGGCTTCACAAAGTGGGGAAATGTCAGTTGTGGCTTCTAGTAAAGACTGCTGCAATGGTACCTGGATAGTTTGCATTCTAGGAGGTATGGCAAGCAGAATGAGGGAGGATAACAAATCTGGTCTTATTTGGGCGTTCCTTTCAATATGAGAGGAATTATTTGTCTCATGGAATCATGGAAATGGAAAAAAGGGGTGGATTAGAATAAGAGGCTAAGGTCATCATAGACTACAGGCGGTACCAATTTCCTGTTTTCCAGGACTTACACTAGGTCTTGCTAAAGCTGACAAAAAAAAAAAAAAAACCTCACCTCAAGAGGCTAAATGTGAATGGCCTGTATCAGTTCAAACTGAAAAGAGGGTAATGGCTAGTCCAGGAAGAGCTATAGCATCTGAAACAGACATATCCCTGAGCCTAATGCCCCAGAAACTGCATAAGCCAAGTCAAAATTACAGTTAGTTACATGAAAGTCCATGGCAGTAGCCATAATAAAATTGTTTTCTTGAGTCTTCTCCAACGTTAAATTACCACTACAGCTATTTTCTGGAAAATTCTGTAATGTTTCAAAATAAATGCCCATAATTCTGGGCTTTTGACAAAGACTTTTTCCAGCTTTCTCTCTGATTCATGATTTATGTATCTTGAGACCTCTCTTATAGCTATCAGGCTACATTTTCCAGGCATCTAACCATGATATTAAAATGTGTCCCAGTAGCATAGGTTAATATATGAGGCAGCTAGGTCCACTGTCAGTGTCTCCACAGAAACATACAAAAATGGCACATGAACAATACCAATATGTATATCAGCGATAAAACGAACATTCCTAATAGAAACAAAATCAACTACAATGAAAAACAGATCAGATTATCTAGTAAAGAACCTACTACAATTTTTTACTGTTATTTTATAAGGAGGAAAAAGGAAGAGAAGGGAAGGGAAGGGGCCAGGAAGGGATGTAGATGTGAAATACTGTAGCTCCAGAGCCAGGAAATGAAAACTACTCATTTCTTCTGCACTGCTAATGCAGTAAATGTATCTGTTGGATTCATTTATGACTATTAAGAAATGTAATGCTATAAGCAGTCACTACATTTCAAGTGTCTTTTAGCAGTATAGACACCTTTTCTATTAAAAATATTGTTATTAATAACTGGAAATTATTTAATTCAGATGCAGAGATGATGAAAGTTGTGGGAGGTAGACCATTATTTGTACAGAAAAAGGGACGAAGTTTTAAAAATGTATTTCAAGCTAGATTAAACCCCCCCTCCCACATTTCTCTACCCACACAGTATAGGGTCATTAATACAGGAATGTACAAGTGTTTAAATTGTAATATGTGTAACTTCTTGATGACAGATGTTAAACAACTAACAGTGGGAGTGCATGTGATAACAATACAAGGAAAACATAGCTGCAAATTGAGATTTATTGTTTATTTAGGCATATGTATGTCCTGCAATTCATTTTATGTGGGGCGGACAACTAGAGAATTAAACAGACGCATTTATGAGCATAAATATGCAGTATCTGTGAAAGATGGAAAAAATGCTTTTGGTAAACATTATAAAAATAATGCAAGTTGTCATGTGAATTTCAAGTGTGTTAGACGAAGTGATAAATGTGCACAATAGATTTGATGCTGAAGATGAGCTCGGGTGGAAGGAATATGTTTGGCAAGTTAAACTGAATGCATGCTATCCACCTGGAGTGAATGATAGGTCTGATTTTGTTGCATATTTGAAAAAGAGGAAGTTACATAATAAGTAAATGGTCATGTGTTTCTTTTAGTAGTATTTTAAGCTAGTAGTATTTTACTATATTATTCAATTTGAGGAAGTCCGAGTTGGATGAAAGCGTTACCTGTACATTAACACCCTGCTGGAGAACACTCGTTTTACAGTCAGTGTGCTGATGTGCAGGTCACCCATTCTCTAATGCAGGATATTAAGCCACCATGAAGATTGAACAGTAAAAAAAGACAAACTGTCACCATTTTTAAGCTCACTACACAGAGATTTGCACTTTAGGGAGTGTAAAACTAAAATAAGTGAATAAGTAAAAAAAAGTGAGTGTGTGTGTGTGTTTGCCAAACTGTGTGAGAGCGTAAGAGAGTGAGGGACAATGCTGACCATAACAGACAATCCATCAGCATTTTAAACTCTTAATATCTGGTATTTAATCATGAGTGATACACCAGGAAATCAGTAGATACAGAAAAGTAGTATTATTGACTGACAGATTTACCAAGAAGTCTGACAGAGTAGCACTATGTTATGAAACTGCTAATATCCAGCATTACTGACTCACTTTAATCATCAGTGATTTACCAGGAAATCAGTAGACAGACAAGCACTATGGGGAATAATCAGGGGCAGAAGGGGGGGTTGGTGGGAAAAGAATAGCAATACTTTGTGTTCTATGATTGTTTTTATTCATTTGAATAAAACCATACATGTGAGGATGTATTCACTCAACAGTCACTGTAATTGCTGTGTGTGTATGTGTGTGTGTGTGTGTGTGTGTGTGTGTGTGTGTGTGTGTGTGTGTGTGTGTGTGTGTGTGTTTGTGTATGTGTATCTGAGTAACTGTGTATGTTTGTTTCTATCTATCTCTATGTGTATGAGTATGTTTGCCTGTCTATTATTTTTTGCATATGTTTATGAGTGTGTTAATCTGTATGTGCTTCTGAATGTGTATGTGAGGATTTGCGCATGTGTGTGTGTTTGTGTGTGTTATGCATGTGCGTGTGTGTGTGTGTGTGTGTGTGTGTGTGTGTAGACATTAAATACTTACATGAGAAAATACATCCTCCAACAATAATTGCATGCACTATAGCAAGTTTAAAACTTTAGGCTAAGAACTATTTTAAACCAAAAATATAAAAAAAATATAGTAGTAAAGAAATATATAACAGTGTAACAGTTAACGCATTCTAGAAGCACAATAATCACCCATGGTATGTCTTATTAAGTAAATACCTCCCTTCCAGGTGCCTCAGAACACCCCTGGGTGTGCATTATTTATGTAATAGCACACATCCTGTTGCCCATAATTGCTTGCCTGATAGGCCTACTCACATGAAGTTAGATAAAAAAAAAGATTTTGAATAAATGGAACTTCAGACCACTGTACAATTTCCCATATGAAAACAACAGAAAGATCTCTGCGTGAATCTAATCTCTTATGCAAATTAATTGACAGATATGCTGTCACTCCACAAAGGAATGAATGGATTGATGGGCTACTCAGATGGAAGTTTGATGAGCGGATAGAGTGTGAGCCCAATAAAAAATGGATACAGAGTCGCTATCAAAAATTATACAATGGAAGATAACACAAGACCTTAATATGCACATCTTTAAGGTAAACAAGGAGGACCATTTTAATAATTGGAAATTATTTAATTCAGATGCAGAGATGATGAAAGTTGTGGGAGGTAGACCATTATTTGTACAGAAAAAGGGACGAAGTTTTAAAAATTTATTTCAAGCTAGATTAACCCCTCCCTCCCACATTTCTCTACCCACACAGTATATGGTCATTAATACAGTAATGTACAAGTGTTTAAATTGTAATATGTGTAACTTCTTGATGACAGATGTTAAACAACTAACAGTGGGAGGGCATGTGATAACAATACAAGGAAAACATAGCTGCAAATTGAGATTTATTGTTTATTTATGCATATGTATGTCCTGCAATTCATTTTATGTGGGGCGGACAACTAGAGAATTAAACAGACGCATTTATGAGCATAAATATGCAATATCTGTGAAAGATGAAAAAAATGCTTTTGGTAAACATTATAAAAATAATGCAAGTTGTCATGTGAATTTCAAGTGTGTTAGACGAAGTGATAAATGTGCACAATAGATTTGATGCTGAAGATGAGCTCGGGTGGAAGGAATATGTTTGGCAAGTTAAACTGAATGCATGCTATCCACCTGGAGTGAATGATAGGTCTGATTTTGTTGCATATTTGAAAAAGAGGAAGTTACATAATAAGTAAATGGTCATGTGTTTCTTTTAGTAGTATTTTAAGCTAGTAGTATTTTACTATATTATTCAATCTGAGGAAGTCCGAGTTGGATGAAAGCGTTACCTGTACATTAACACCCTGCTGGAGAACACTCGTTTTACAGTCAGTGTGCTGATGTGCAGGTCACCCATTCTCTAATGCAGGATATTAAGCCACCATGAAGATTGAACAGTAAAAAAAGACAAACTGTCACCATTTTTAAGCTCACTACACAGAGATTTGCACTTTAGGGAGTGTAAAACTAAAATAAGTGAATAAGTAAAAAAGTGTGTGTGTGTGTGTGTGTGTGTGTGTGTGTGTGTGTGTGTGTGTGTGTGTGTGTGTGTGTTTGCCAAACTGTGTGAGAGCGTAAGAGAGTGAGGGACAATGCTGACCATAACAGACAATCCATCAGCATGTTAAACTCTTAATATCTGGTATTTAACCATGTGTGATACACCAGGAAATTAGTAGATACAGAAAAGTAGTATTATTGACTGACAGATTTACCAAGAAGTCTGACAGAGTAGCACTATGTTATGAAACTGCTAATATCCAGCATTACTGACTCACTTTAATCATCAGTGATTTACCAGGAAATCAGTAGACAGACAAGCACTATGGGGAATAATCAGGGGCAGAAGGGGGGGTTGGTGGGAAAAGAATAGCAATACTTTGTGTTCTATGATTGTTTTTATTCATTTGAATAAAACCATACATGTGAGGATGTATTCACTCAACAGTTACTGTAATTGCTGTGTGTGTATGTGTGTGTGCGTGTGTGTGTGTGTGTGTGTGTGTGTGTGTGTGTGTGTTTGTGTATGTGTATCTGAGTAACTGTGTATGTTTGTTTCTATCTATCTCTATGTGTATGAGTATGTTTGCCTGTCTATTATTTTTTGCATATGTTTATGAGTGTGTTAATCTGTATGTGCTTCTGAATGTGTATGTGAGGATTTGCGCATGTGTGTGTGTTTGTGTGTGTTATGCATGTGCGTGTGTGTGTGTGTGTGTGTGTGTGTGTGTAGACATTAAATACTTACATGAGAAAATACATCCTCCAACAATAATTGCATGCACTATAGCAAGTTTAAAACTTTAGGCTAAGAACTATTTTAAACCAAAAATATAAAAAAAATATAGTAGTAAAGAAATATATAACAGTGTAACAGTTAACGCATTCTAGAAGCACAATAATCACCCATGGTATGTCTTATTAAGTAAATACCTCCCTTCCAGGTGCCTCAGAACACCCCTGGGTGTGCATTATTTATGTAATAGCACACATCCTGTTGCCCATAATTGCTTGCCTGATAGGCCTACTCACATGAAGTTAGATAAAAAAAAAGATTTTGAATAAATGGAACTTCAGACCACTGTACAATTTCCCATATGAAAACAACAGAAAGATCTCTGCGTGAATCTAATCTCTTATGCAAATTAATTGACAGACATGCTGTCACTCCACAAAGGAATGAATGGATTGATGGGCTACTCAGATGGAGGTTTGATGAGCGGATAGAGTGTGAGCCCAATAAAAAATGGATACAGAGTCGCTATCAAAAATTATATGATGGAAGATAACACAAGACCTTAATATGCACATCTTTAAAGTAAACAAGGAGGACCATTTTGTTGCGGCATTCATTGAAATGTCTTTTGACAGTATGTTACATTACGAAGTTAAGCCATTTTTCATGTTTGTCAAGTGCTTTAATCAGATGTTGATCAAGTTCCAGTTTAGTTCTGCATCAGATTTTAAGCCTGCATAAACTAAAGCATTGCTGGTGATTCCCTGCTGGGTGAGGAAAGTAAACCTATACTTTTTTGTCTGTCAGTGATAGAGCTGCTTTCTGTTTTACCTGCCCTATTTTGTTTTCTGTTTTAAGAAATCTGCTTAGCGTGGTGTTTTTGTTCTGTGTGAACGATAGACAGAAATTATCTAGGCTGCACAGTTCACATGTTTTTTCATTGGTTACATTGCTTCTTGAGTAATACTTAAATAAACAGTGAATTTATGGGTCTTTGTCTTTTTCTGGAAAGATTTCAAGTGTGCATAAACTAAAGCACTGCTAGTGATTCCCTGCTGGATGAGATAAGTAAACCTATATTTTTTGTCGGTGAGTGACAGAGTTGCTTTCTGATTTACCTGCACCATTTTAGTTTCTGTTTTAAGAAATCTGCTTAGGCTGGTGTTTTTTTTTCTAAGTGAGAGATGGAAACTTAAATTATCTATGCTGCACGTTTCACATTTTTTTATTGGTTAAATTATTTTGTGGGTGATACTTAAATACATAGTGAATGTCTGGGTCTTTATCTTTTTCTGAAAAGATTTCAAGCCTGCATAAACTAAAAGGACTGCTGGTGATTCCCTGCAGGTTTTCCCCACTCACCCTCCCCTTCTCTGATCTGATTTTAATCCTGGTGATTTTAGGCAGCCAGCCCCTACTGTAAATTGAGCTTAATAAGCTCCTCCCTTTCTACACTGCTGTTAATATCTTGAATTATTTGCCTGTCATTGTACTTATATTGAAAAAGTGCATTTTGCCTCTTATTGTTCTATTGATTTACCTGCTCTGACTTCATTCTCTAGGTAGCTGTTGGTAAAGTAGTATATTTCTAAACTCTAGCAAGCACTTGTTTTTAAATCAAGAGGTCAGTGGATTTTCCATTAGTGCTCTGGGAGGTAGCCTGGTCTGTTTAGGTTGGGGAAACACTTGACATTTCTGCATGTAGTTTTATTGGCTAGAGGGCTTATCAATCAGCTTATCTTGTTTTTAGTGTGTTTATAAATTCCCTTCAATTGAGTGTCTCTTGGCTTATTTATATAAAGTGAAGTACTTTTATTGAATATTCACACTTTTATAAGCTGTTCAGAGTAGACACTGCTGTACTTGTATCTTTAAGTTTGTTTGTGATAGCATTTCATATTTAAGTTTGTTTGTGGTAGTATTTCACTCGGAAAACTCCTTTACTGTGCTTGTACATTAGGACTGGGATTACTCATCTAGTGGCAATAGGGGTTTACCTGATCTATCTGAGCTGAGAAACACACAAAAGAGCTCTAAGTATTTTTTCACTTCTCTTATTTATTTTGACTGTACTTATATATATATAAAAAAAAAAGAAAAACAACAAAACAAACAAAAAAAAAACTGTACTCTGCTGCTGCTTTAAGTAGTTAATTGCATACTCTTACATTGTATATGTTAATTGTAGGGCTGTTGTAGGTAGCTTGTGTGGTCTTGTTACACTTGGGCTACAAACCAGCTATTGTACATTAAGAAAGTGTTTTTCAGCACCCTTATGGCAGAAGTGTGCTAATCTAACCCATCTGAAAAGAACATTTCTGGTCAAAGACTTATTGTGTGCTTCCCTGATTGGTAATTAGCTTTAAACTTGTTTCTCTTTGCTTGTATTTAAACCTCAGATTTTGTGAGATTCACTCATTGTTTGTCAACTTTGCTAGTAATTGCTAAGAATCTGCTTTCACCTGGAGCAATCCACTAATGAAAAGACAAAAATAAGTATTTTCTGCAGTTCTCTTATATACTGTGACTGTACTTTAGCAGTTTAAAAAACTGCACTGTTTACTGCTGCTTTAAGTAGTTAATTGCACTGTTGTATTACATCATATCTTTTAATTGTAGGACTGTTTTAGGTAGTTTGTGTGGTCTTGTTACACTTGGGCTACAAACCAGCTATTGTACATTAGGAAGGTGTTTTTCTTCACTTGGATGGCAGAAGTGTGCTGGTCTATTCTGTCTGAGTTGGGGATTGCTGATGGAAGGCTTATTCTGTACTTTCCGGAGTGGTTGTTAGCTTAAAGCTTGTTTCTTTTTGCTCATATTTAAGCCTCACATTTGTACAGTGTTGCTTTTCACACAGTAGCAGTTAGCAGTGACCCATATAGATGCAAAAGCCTAAAAGCTCAGTTTTTCCCTAAATAGATGTCAGTAAAACCCTTCCATGCTTTTCTGCTGCTCCAGGAGCAACTCAGTTGTGCATTTAGCAGCACTGCCTTATTGATCAACCTTAGCCTACTCAACGTATAGGTCCCTGTTGTAGTGTCTGCCTACCAGCACAGTTCTGTAAAATTAACCCATTTCCTTCCCTAATAAAACATACACAGTAAGAGCCTGCTATGTCATCAACAGGCAGTTTTCCATCATTTCTATGGCCAGCCTGATAGACATGGGCATCTTGAGGTAATGCAACAGTTGTGTCATGTATATTGAGAACTACTTACTCCTGAAAACAACAACTATTTTATGTGAGAGATGTAGTTACACAATGAAAATGGGGAGAAGACTCCCACATAAGGGCAAACTGAATGTCAAATGGGTTGCCAGGACGCACGCGGGTGCGTGCGCGCGTGCACACACACACACACACACACACACACACACACACACACACACACACACACACACACACACACACACACACACACACACACACACACACACACACACACTTTTCACACTAAATAAGGACACAACACATAATCTCTCATATGCAGAGGTACTCACTAGTAACTTTACAACAGATCAGAGGCCTCCCAAACAGAAACCACTTACACACATGACAATGCAAAAAACAACCACAGCATGTAATAACACGCACATCAGTGTCTTAACAAATAAGCCCATAAGGTGCAACACCACAAAGCCTAACAATTTGTCATAGGTGACTCCATTGCGAGACACACAGATGCTCCCCTCACCAGGCTGGATAAGGAGCAGGTTATGGTTAGCTGCCTGTCATGTGCCAGGATCTGTCAAGTCACTCTTGCACTAAAGACACCCAACCACAAATACCGGTATGACCCAGTCAAAGTCCATGTGGGGCGGAATGACTTGAGATGTTCCTCAATGGGATATATGAACAGAAACATGACTGAGCTCTCAGGTTATGTTTCACAGGCAGGTATATGCCTAGCCTTAAGCAACATTCTACCTTCTCCTAGGATGCTGCTACAACACAAACAAAAACTGGCTGACTTTAACAATTGGCTTAGCTACCCTTATTGTGCTTTTTTTAGGCAGTGTTAAAATAACCAACCTCCCTATGTAACAAAATCCTCTCTAGATAAACTCTAGGTACTGCTGCTTAATGCTAGGACTCTGAACAATAAACTGCACTCCCCTGGAAGTATTCCTTACTTTGGATGATGCTGATGTCTGTGCAGTCACCATGACATGGTTCAAAGTCATGGAAAGCACCTCAGTCCTGCAGGGCTACAATGCTTTACATATGTTTAGACTACAAACTGAGCATGAAAGAACCAAAGGAGAAAGTGTATCCATCTTCATTAAGGATAAGTACATCTCCAGACTGGTCAAACAGTATGACCCTCTTTAACTACTCCATGTCCAATTAACTATAGGCAAAGCCCCCTACCACATCCCAGATAGCTATAAGTCCCCCACCAGGAAAGAGGAAAAGTATACCGCATACCTGGACTTACTGGAGTCTCTTGCCATACAACCCGACACCTTACTCATGGGTGACTGGGAAACATACACGACCACAAACATGCTCTGGCTCAGAGGTTCTTGGACTTTGTCATTGCAAATGCTCTGGAACAGCTATTCAGTGCACTCACAAAAGGCTCAAATGTCAGGGACATAGTAGTCACTAACATGGGAGAGTGCTGCACCCCCCCCGCGTGATGTCCTCCCTGGTAAGATCGAACCATAAATCAGTCTTGTTTGATGTAATTATAAGACCAGATAACCTATGAAGCTCAAAATGGCTTAGGAATTTTTCAAAGACAGATCATCTCCTACTAAGTGATGATATAAGAAATTTCAAAGCCCCCTTGAATGCAGATAAGATGAGCTCCTATGCAGAGCTGTACACTAATGCCCTATATAACCACATAAGCAGTTATATAGAATCAGCTATATCTGGCTGGATTAAAACCAGGTCTTGCCAAAAAAACAAGCCACTCTGGTGGACTCCTAGTATAAATAGGCTATACAACAAGATAAAAAACTAAGGTCCAAGAACAAGAAGAAACTGTCTCAGCAGAGGAGGAAATCCCTCTTTAGCTTAAGCAAACAAATTAGAAATCTTGTCAAGTCCTTCAAAGCTAATTATGAAGCAAAAATATCTTCCCTAGTTAAGGATAATCACAAGGCATTCTTTAACTATGTCCAAAATCTAAAAGGGAATACCAGGTATCCACTGAACTGGTTGTGGATGGCACTATCCATACTCAGCTGGAATTAATAGCTAATCTGCTAGCTGAGAGTTTTGGAACAAACTTCATCCCCCTGTCCCCTGCAGTCATGTTCCAAAGTATACCTGCTACTGTTCCTCAGCCTATTGTCTCAAGAGAGCAGGTCATCTCTCAGCACTCTCTAAGGCCAAAAACACTGCATCAGTGGGAGCAGATAACATCCCAGGTTGCCTTTTAAACAACTTAAAACATGACCTTGCAGACCCACTTGGATCCCTGTTTAACCATAGCCTGTGAAATGGCTATGTTCTAGTGGAATGGAGGACAGCAACAGTGGTCCCTCTGCAAAAAGGGGAACCATCAACCAACTTCGGGAATTATAGGTCCATTAGCTTGACTGGCCTCATCTGCAAGACCATGGAAATAATCATTATGGATTTTATTAACAAGGACATAGGTAATCTCCAAACTCTGGACCCAATCCAGCTTGGATTCGTTAAAAGTAGATGATGCCTATTAAACATGGTTGACTTCTTCAAGAAAGCCACCAAGGCCCTGTATGAGAGATAGACAGTGCATGCCACCTATTTTGACCTAGCCAAGGCATTTGACAAAATTCCCCACTCAGGTGTTATAGAGAAACTTTCCCTCATTGAAACAGATCACTTCAAACCCTGCCCTCTCTTTTCTAGTGTCTTGCAAGGATCTGTCGTGAGTGGGTTAAGCTTTGCAATCAAACTGCATTGCTGTCCTCTGTGGCAGTGATTTGTCACCAATGGAGTATGACCATTCCACTGACAAATATAATGTTATTGCAAGTAAGGATGTCTCACTAACATATCGGTGGTCCAAGGGGAATCATTAGGATGATGTTATTTAGTGCTCATGTCAGCCATCAATTATTTCTCCATCATTAAAGTTTGAAACAATGTAGAAGGGATTAGTCCAGATAAAATCACTTTAGCCAGCAGATCTAGGAGACTCTCTCACTGATGCCCTCCTGTGGGAGGAATAAAAAAGGCTTGTTGAAGTTTCAAGTAGTTTATTCAGTTAAGTAGGTGGATGGATGGATCAGTGTTTTAGGACGGAGACAAAGTAGTCTCTGCAGTAATACAGAAACTATACGGAATATCCCCTCATTAATCTTACCTACTTCTTCATCTCCTAATCATGTAATATCAAAAATATATTACTGTATTCTCATCAGAATAAGGATTGTCTCATTTTCTGGGTATGCATAACTCTTCATTACTTTTATTTTGATTTGCAAACAGCCTGTGTCTTTCTCTAATTATTGCCTGTCTGTGCCACATTCAGTCAAAATAGTTTGTTCCCCCGTTTATCTCTCATTGTTGTTCCATGTTTGTAGAATCACAGATTGCAGTATGGCTTTGTTACTCAGTCACCAAAAACTGTGGGATCAGCTCCTTTATGGAATTAGATTTCAACCAGCCATTTTATTTTCATATTGCCATGATTAAAAACTATTTCTAAAAAAATCAGCCAAATGTACTTCACAAGGTTATCACCTGACACTGACTTAAGCACAGTCACTTTCATTGACGTTATTTTGTTGTTTTACCTGTACAAGTCAAAGACTCGGAATGACTCATTGCTTTATATGAAAACTGTTGCATTTTGTTTCCTTGTTTAATCTTACATTTATTTACTAGTACGGAGTTGTTTTGAAAATCCAGCTATAGATTTTTAGTGGAATTCTGAAAAAGCTTCACAGAAACATTATAATATGCTAGAAAAGAGCTTTATCATACCTCTAGAGTTTATTTCAAGTGCTGTATAAGTCTGTGTGCAAACAAGCGATGAAAGAGAAATTTACAGCATGTGAAAATAATTAGAGGATGTTGCTGCAATAATAAGTATATCTGGGTCATAAACAATGCCCTTTTTATAAAGCAAAGAAATATTATATATTGCTTAAGGTGCATAAACATAAAAACTGAGTCATTAGCATAAGGCACACACACACACACATATATATATATAATATATATATATATATATATATATATATGGTTCTACCTGACATAGCCGAAACCACACAACACCGACAACCACATCACCGACACCACATATTCGACAGTCCATAAACACGAAACCACACATAACCGACAACGAAATAACCGACGGTACACAAACACGAAACCCCATACACTGCACACACCACAATAACAATTATTAAAAACAAAACACATCCCCATTCCACAAACCACACACACAACACAAGCACACCAAAATCCTTACAAGCCCACACTAAACCTTACCCTAACCCTAAGGTCCGTCACTATCGCACACTTACCTACCCGCTCCTAACCCTAACTCACTTAACCCCTACCGCTCCCTAACCCTAACTCACTTAACCCACCCCTATCGCTCCCTAACCCTAACTCACTTAACCCACCCCTATCGCTCCCTAACCCTAACTCACTTAACCCACCCCTATCGCTCCCTAACCCTAACTCACTTAACCCACCCCTATCCCCACAGACCGTCAATCTCCACACTTACCTGCCTCGCACCCGAACGTCCGTCACTACCGCATACTCACACAGCCTTTCCCCATGTCGGCATCCTCGGCGTTGGTGTTGTCATCCGTCGTGTCGGTCTTCTGCATTGTCGATGTTCTGCAACCCGCGATTGGCGTCGGTCTTCTTCGTTTTCGATCTTCTGGAGCTCCGAATTCCGCTGTCGGTCTTCTGCGCTGTCGACGAAGTCAGGTAGAACCATATATATATATATATATATATATATATATACACACACACACACACACACACACACACATATATATATATATATATATATATATATATATATGTATACACATAAAGCCATGTTGCACAATGTGGTCTACCTGGTTAGTGAAATACTTTGAACATTAGTTAACGTGGCTGCCTCAACACAAAATGCAGACCTCTCTGTGTGGTTTAGAGAGAAAAAGTGTTATGAACCTAGTGACCTGAGTGACTAGTGCTGCAGGTGGTGGTAGAGCTAGAGCAGGAAGGATGACAGTGAGCACCTGCTGACTGCATCACCCATTGTAGTGTGATGGGGAGTTGGTTCTGCATCATTGCTTAATGATGTCTACAGGAAGAAATGTGTATTACACTCATGGCTGAAGGGCCAGCTGAGCAATGCTACCCTGATGCAAGCAAATTGGTTGGGGTCTGAAAACCAGCATGCAGAAACAAGCTTCTTACATCAGCTGACGGCACTGAGTGCTAATTAAGAGAGCCATCACAGGGGTGCAGGACCTCCAGGAGGGAGGGTAGAATGAGCTACTGGATCTAAAAGCTTGCCCACTCCCTACCGCCTAACTATAATCATCAGGGAGAGGGGTGATGTGGATGATTTATACAGCTTGGACAGGAATGTCTGAACTATAGGATTCTTGCTTAGACTGGCTATGGCTGGCTCTTGCCACCAACAAAAATGAGCCAAGTGCTAAAGATACTGGGTTATGAAACAGGTGTTGCAAAGCAGTAAAAAATGTAATTTAGGGGTTGGTATAATGGTTAAAGTGTTTACCTCAGGCATGCATTTACTATAACACACACACACACACACACACACACACACACACACACACACACACACACACGCATGTATACTATACACAATAATGCAAGTCACATAGCATAGGGTGGTTAAAGTATGTAGTACATGAATAATAAGCTAAGTAGTTATCTTTAACTGTCAACATTAAATATAGAAGGGCATTCTGTCTACAGCAATTCTTGTATACAGAAAAAGGACATTCTGACCGAAGAGTTACTTAAAGAAACAAAAGTTAAAGTCACCTTACCAAAAGCAGAAATAAGAATATTAATGCTATGACCATAACAATATTGAAAATGGAACTAACAACATCAGTTGTACAAACATTTATAAATTTAGCAGACTTCAAGGTTCTGGGTTTTAACTATTTGTATATTAACATAACATCTATTTTATGTATTTTAAAATGCCTGGATGTAAAGTGCAAATGAAAAAGAATACAGTCAAGTGATACCATATCTGTATGACCAATTTTATTGGATGATATCTCCATGAGTAGTCAGAAAGAAAGATATCCATTAAGTATGTCTTAAAAGATGTACGACAATCCTTCCCTAAAATGATGAGGTAGAGGATGTAAGGGTAGCATCTTTTCACAGTCATCCTGCCTATTTTTAGATTTATATACTTCAAGCAAACAGACATTTATGGATCGAAATTCCTTGACTATGCAGTAAATAGACATATTTAGAGATTAGCTTATGCATATGCATCAGGTGGGAGATAATCAGATGCTGTTTAGTTTGCAACTGCCTCAACACTCTGAGTTATTTACAGAGGTGATACACTACATTGTACCACCTTTGAAAATCAGATTCCAATTTATGTGAACTTGTATTCTTAAGTCAAAGGATAAAACGGTTTCAAACAGAAATGTAGGTAGCAGAACTAACTTTAATCTCATTCCCTACTAAGGTAATATCTGGACATGCAAATAAGTGTACAAGGGTTGGATCACCTTTTATTTATTTTTTTATATGCTCGGAATAAATGTGGCATTTGAATGTTGGTCAACATGAAATTTAGGATCTCATTAGATTTAAGTACCTCTGTCATGCTATTATTGTTAGTAAATACTTCTGGGGGCAGTGTTTCCCACATTAGGTCTGCAAGGTAGCTTGTCCCACTACAAAAATATGTCTTCTTATTTGTATCATTTGTTTAAGCTATGACAAGCTTGAGTACACATGGTACTAGAAAGTGTATACTTCACATTTTATTCAGTGGGAAATTTTTGCTGAGCAATTTTGATAGTGTCGCGGATCCATCAGGGAGATATAATCAATCATATTTCCATAGTATAAGTTGAACTTTTCTGTTGCTATGTAAAGATCAGCACAGATAATGAGATTCTCAGTGTGCCAGGATATAATATTTTGTGCTTTGCCAAAATATCTTTGGTGAGCTTCAAACTGTTGTAGTCTGATTAGAAACTAATCAGCTTGGTTAAGTCTTTAACTGTGTTTCCCTTGAGATAAAGTGGACTTTTTCCTATGACCCAAATTCTATGCTACAATTCTTTTGGCCATAACTTCTTTGAATTTTTATTTAAACATGACTAAAAGTTATTTTTCGCCTTTTGACATCTTAATAATATCATCTGTTCTATGGTGTTAGCAGTATTGTTATGAAATACGTAGTTGATTAGACGGCTCTAGGCAGCTACACAAATTCAGAGCTTATATATCTGTTTATCAGAATGATTCAGACTGCTTGGCTTTATGTTCACTTGGTCTTTTTCTTGGTTCACTTGTACACCATTCTACTGTTCTGACACCCTAGTCCCTACATCCATGCCTGGCATATGAACTAATCTCTTACCCCCAGACTTACTTCAGTATCACTAGGGCTGGTTGCAGATCGTAAAGGTGTCCTGGGAGTTCAGCAGTTTATGTATCCGTCTGGATGGTTTTCATAGTATGGCCTACCCACTACCCTCTCCCTTCCAGTGATGTGGTTACTTCCAAAGGGTAGGTGAGCAATGGGGAAGTTATAGTGTAGTCCCCTGCCTCAACAGCTGCTCAGCCAGATCCACCCAAGACACCTTCTTGGATCACGCCTCCTCCTAGTGATGTGTCCAGTCTCCACCAGGGATTGTCACAGAGAGATGTCCATGCCACTGCCTCCCTAAGAATAGGCATGCTCATCCCTCCCTGCCTCTCCATCAGTCACCTGAGCTGCTAATTGAACCCAGGTCACCTGGGTTATAGTCAGGGCTTTATTACTCTATGCCACTGAAGAAGGATATTCACATAGATATTTTTTAAATGTATTTGTGCTTCAATACTGCATGAGTTGATTAGAGTAGGCCATTTTGTCAGTAGCAGTGTTACCAGTAGGAGGAAAGTAAACAGCGCTGTTTGCGGAGAGCACAGAATATGCTGTTCAATTCTTTTGTTGTCAATGCTTCTTTGTAAACACAATTATCTGAGTCAAGATATAAAGATTCATTACAGACTGAAAAAATGGATCTGAGTGACCCTTCCAAAGGAGCAGTAAATCAGTTTTTATTGTTTTGATATTCATTTTAGAGAGTCATTGACTATAGAACCTTTCTTGCCATTGAGAATGTAGATACAACCAATTTTCAGTGATTAGAAACTACAGTCGTTTAGGCTTATTTTCTTTGCTTTACACTAAGAATATGATGCGCCTATATATATATATATATATATATATATATATATATATATATATATATATATATATATTACAATGTAAGCAGTGTTTTTACTAATCGCTACCCACCCTGATATTCTGGATTTTTTGAAAGACTTGAAAATAACATAAGCTATGGCAGTCACCTTTCTAACATCAACATGTGCTTTTGTTTGGTTTCTGCCAAGATAACTCCATCAAGAACATATCAAGCAATACTGTCAGGTAAATGATCACTTTAGTTTAAAAGTCTTCTATAATGTAAGTAGTTTATCTTACGTCCTGTGGTTTCTCAGCCTAGCTGAAAAGTTAAGTCATCTATCTGGCAATCTGATGCCCATAGCCTGAGGCTGAAAAGGACATCCTTCCCTGACTATAGGAACATTTTGGATCAAAATGGTTTTATGAAATTTATTTAGATAAGAATAAAAAAAATAATCTGCAAACCTTTCTCTTTTTATGCATATTTTTAATTCTACATCTCAAGAAGCCTCTATGGACTTATGGACAAGGGATGATAACCTACAAGGTGAATAACATGCGAACTAAAATAAGTCTCAGGGTTCTGTATGGTATCACCCACATTTCTGTGTCAGTGTAAGTTGCCCATGCTCTGTTTCTGTGTCAGTGTAGCTTACACATACTCTATTTCTGTGTTAGTGTAGGTTGCACATGCTCTTTTAGATGTTTTGGAAATGAGGTAATAGATAGCCTGTAGTAAAGAGGAGGGTAATTCAATATTTTAGTATGCATGTTCACTGCTGTATTGAAGTTTATGTCCATCACTTTATTAATTAATATAAATATGTAGTTAGTAGGAGTGAAGTAAGGAAAGAAAATAAAGTTAGTAGAGTGTAACTATTAGAACATTTGTGATTATTTAATAGCAAATGGGATTTATATTACAAAAACAATTAGAAACACCTTTTATCAATTTTATAGCAGTTTAAAATTACACTAAGGATTTATGACTGACATAGGAATCTGGACTGCATCAATTTAGCAGTGCTGTCACTGAAACAAAAATAATCGTAACTTAAAAGTTGAATACTGTAGATAATGATTTAAATCTATCCAGCAGTGCCATTTTTGTGGTTGGGGAGTATTTGTTATGATACTGAAGAATGACAATTACTGTAACTGCAGCATTAGAAGTTATTGCAACATATACTGGTCAGTATAAACATACTACATAATATGAAATGATTAAATTGTAATTCTGCTTTCTTGAATTAAACAAGACTAAATTGTGAAAAGTAATAAATGTTTAAAAGTGGTAAAAGAGTGCAAGAAGCAATTTCATTACCTATAAGATTTGCAGATACTCATTGTATGTTTTTAAATGTCAGTTAATAAAATAATTTACATACTTGACAATTGTAATAGGTGTGGATACATTACCAAAACACAGGACTTTAAACATCCTAGTGGTCATTTTGTTTTTGAACCACGCTTTCGAGCAAGTTGTAACACTAGGAATTTAATATATTTGGCTACCTGCAACAAATGTGAATCCTTTTATGTAGGATTAACTAAAAGAAGATTGCAGGAACGGATCTACAATCATCTTTATGATATACGGAGAGCTGTAAATAGCAATGCCCTGGCAAAACATATTATAGAATTTTCCACACATTCTTTTTCCTTTAGAGTGTTACAAATAGTGGCTCAAAACGAAAGAGGTGGGGATAAAGAGAATCAGTTGGCACTAGTAGAGCTTGAATGGATCTTTCGTCTAGGTGCACATATTGAACCTGGACTCAACAGTCAGATATCTATTAAACCTTTACTGATATCCAGGAAGTAATGGGCTAACTTTTATATATATTTTTATATTCCCCCGATAACTATAAATATATATATTTATATATCCTAAAAAATTTTTTTGGCTCGTTGCTATACATTTATACTAACCATAGAAGCTGCATTTATAAGGAATTAAGTAAGCGCAATGTCATTATTTGTAGCATATATTTTACATTTTTTAATTGAGTTGTACATAATACATATTAGTTCTAACAAAAGTTCTATATATGCACTACATTGCTATTAGTTTTTTGTGATGAGCTTTAAGCCTTTCAAGGCTTTAGATACTTACATAAGTGCTTTATGCCATGTGTAACTGCAATGAACATATGTTATATAAATATATATCTATATAAAAAATATAGTTTATATACATGAGTTCAACATGACATTAGCGTAGCAGTTTTTAGAGAGTTTTTAAGAGTTTTTAATTCAGTTTGTTTATGAGTTTTGAATTAAATTGATATTTATATGCATTGAATTATTTTTATGTTTAATATGCGTTTCAGATTTATGGAAATTGAAATACAATGCACTTCAAACGTTTATGAAAAAGTGACAGCAGCGGTTGATCTGTGTTTATAATTAATTAAATGCACTTTAATAGATGAAATGTTCATTGTTTGATACGCACAAATGTTTTCAGCTTTAACTTTTTGTATTGGATGAATATAAACTAATTGATTAATTAGATAATGAGCGGACTTTCCCGCCTTGGAGCGGCACTATAAAATTCTTGCACAAATTTAAATGATTTATCTGAAGAAGCGTGGATGGTACGACGCGAAAGCGCTCATCACTTCTTTTCAATAAATCTGTTTGTTCCTTTTACAAGATTGTCTGTGGATTTGTTCCTGATATAGCAGCTCTGCATTATTGGATGTTTCGCATGTGCTTTGGTACTGAACTCTTTTTACACTGAATATACTGGTCAGTATAAACATACTACATAATATGATATGATTAAATTGTAATTCTGCTTTCTTGAATTAAACAAGATTAAATTGTGAAAAGTAATAAATGTTTAAAAGTGGTAAAAGAGTGCAAGAAGCAATTTCATTACCTATAAGATTTGCAGATACTCATTGTATGTTTTTAAATGTCAGTTAATAAAATAATTTACATACTTGACAGGAAGTACTTATTGCAGTGGAAGTTTATCAGGTTGGAGTATAACCTTAGTGCTGATGTATCTGTGCTGATATGTGGGGACTCCCTATGCTGAGTCTTGACAATCTTAAAAAAAGGATTGCAAATGCAGGAGAAGAACAGATATTGAACTCCTTTCTTCTCCTTTAAACTTGTTTTTTTGCAGAGGGGCAAGAACCCCCTGCACCCCACAAACTTATCCCTACTGACTCTGCTATCAGAATACTTCAGAGAAAAAGGAATATTCTATAAAATGGCAATGTCATACTTAAAATATATACTTCTATATTTTTGGACAATTGTTTTCCATATTACAGGAGTCAGCATTCTGAGTGCCAATATTTAAAATTGCTACCTAGCTGTGATACATCCTGAGGTATTGGCACCTATCAGCATTATACAGCATGCTATATAGCACTGAAATATTTTTAGTTATTTATGCACTTACATCATGGGATGAGCCCATTCACTACACTTTATGCAAGATTTCAGCACTTCCTAGCTTGCATACTACACTTTCTACTTACGGTATAAGAACATAGAACATAGTAAGCTACTCTACAATTTTGGAATAACCACTGGTTCCATTTCAAGCCTTTGCGTTTATGAATTTTGTTTTTTCCATATCTTTGGCAAAGACTGATTTATCATCTGCCAATATTGATGATAGTTTCTGTGTTATGAGAATGTATTACTGTCTTTAGCCACTGCCTATAGCTCTTTAATTATCAGCATTTCAATTTAATTTTTATCTGTTCTGTACCAAACAGTACCATCCTTCTTGTATTACACACACGCACACACACACACACACACACACACACACACATATATATATATATATATATATATATATATATATACATATATATATATATATATATATATATATATATATATATATATATATATACATATATATATATATATATATATATATATATATATATATATGTTCAGGTTCTGTGTTCTTCACAGGCACGGTTATTTATTTATTTTTTTTGCTTATTAGGGATACCTTCATTTTATGGGTATTTATTAATGCTTTTAGTTATTTAGTGGTTTGGTTTTAGGGCAGGCCTTAGGTGAAATGGAGACCTAGGCAAAGAATTCCATGGCACCCCCGCCCCTCTTTGCATATAATTGTCCCACTGAAAACACATGCCCTTACCCCAGTTTCCCCATGCCATCCAGATTATCTTTTCTTGTTTTCTTATAACTTGTATTGCATGTGATCTTTTTCAACACAACCTACCAAGGCAAGCCTACACTACAATAACCGTGGAGGAAATAACTGAATTAATCCAGGAATTTTGGAGACAGAAACCACATTGTCTTATATGATATGAGGTGAAGCTGCAACTTTTTTTTCAATTTCTGACAAAGTGATGATCTGAACTTACTCTTTAGCCCTTTTTTGCACCCATTTCATGTACATTAACTTGCTTATTCTGTACTGTAACAAAAGTAAAAGAACAAAAGCCCACAGTAATATATTTCAACTTGTTGCTGTCAGATACATACACACACACACACACACACACACACACACATATATATATATATATATATATATATATGTGTGTGTGTGTATATACATACATATATATATATATATATATATATATATATATATATATATATACATGCACACACACACACACACACACACACACACACACACACACACACACACACACACACACACACACACACACACACACCATGCCTCTTTATACCTATCCACCCAAAAGATAGCCACCAAGGAGAAAATTAGTTAGCTGCCTATCGGGTGCCAGGATCCTCCACATAACACATGCACTCAAGTCACTTCACAACAAGTGCAAATATGACTCTCTCATTGTCCATGTTGGAGTGAATGACTTGAGACCTACCTCCCTGGACTACATGAAAATAGACATGGAAGAGTTCTTGGATCATGTGGCCTGGGTAGGTATGACCCTAGCCCTGAGTAGCATCCTGCCTTCACCCAGCATTATACCACAGTATAAGGACAAAATGATTGAGTCCAACAATTGGCTAAGCTTCTGGTGTCATTCAAAGGGGATCCAGTATCTGTCTGCCAGAGATGACATGATCGAAACACCACAATGCTTTGTCAGAGATGGTCTGGACCTGTCACCCCTGGGATTCAGGTTACTGGCTAAAGCTCTTGCCACCCCTATAGTGCCTTTTTTAGGCAATGCTCAAAGGACAAAACCACCACCCTAACAGATACAAGCATGCAAAATCTGAAGGTAATGCTACTCAATGCTAGAAGTCTAAACCTCAAAATGCACTCTCTTGAGGCACTCCTAAAAATGGAGAACATCGATATCTGTGCAGTAGCTGAGACCTGGTTCAAGACTCCAGAGAGCATACTTGCAATACCGGGCTACAACTCGTAGGACACTTTTCAGCCACCAAACCAAGACCAAAACACTAAAGGTGGAGGACTGTCCATATTCACCAAGGATATTCACACCTCCAGGCTAGTTGTCCAACACAATACATCTGAAATTCTCCAGGTGCAACTAACACTAGGTAAGACTGCAATCCAAATTGCTACAGATTCCCCACCATGCCCCAAGATTCTCACTACACCTTTCTAAACATACTGGAAAATACTGAGATACAACCAAACACCCTAATACTGGGTGATTTCAACTACCCTGCCATTAACTGGGAAAACAACTCGGGTACCAACATCTTTTCCCAATGGTTCTTGGAATTCATAAATTCCAATGCCCTGGATCAACTAATCCATTGTCCCACCAGGGGCTCCAATATCCTAGACCTGGTCATTACCAAAATGGGAGATAGATGCTCCACACCAGTGATCACCCCCTCATTGGTCAGGTCTGACCATAAGCAAATCACCCTTGGCATCCACATCCCACCCCCACCCCCCAGTAAGGAAACCTCCGTAAAAAACGTCTCCAAAGCCAACTTCATGCTACTTAAGTCAGAAGTGACAAACTTCATGATACCCATGCAAACGGGAGCTGAAAGTTCGACTGCTGAATCCTACACTAAGGCACTGTACGAGCACATCCACTTGTGCATGAATCGTGCCATTCCAAATAGAACCAAGATGCTCTCCTCCAAAAAAATGAAGCCAATATGGTGGTCCCCTGTCATAAACAAACTATACAACAGAAGGAAGAAACTGTTTCAGAAAAGAGGAAAATCCTAGAATGCAAAAAACTCTCTTACCAGCCTCAGTAAAAAGCTGAGATTCCTCATAAAATCCTCCAAAGCTAGTTACGAAAATAAAATTGCCAAAGATTCCAAAGACAGCTACAAGGCATTCTATAGTTATGTCAAGAATCTAATTGGCAATGCTCAGATATGCTCTGAGCTACAACGGAATGGCATTAAATGTACTGATCCCAAGGATATTGCCAATATCCTGGCAGATCAATTTAGTACCAACTTCACCCCCCCTCTCATCCCCTAAACGGCCCATCTCAATACCAAAAGATTGCCAAATTCCAGTAATCATGGCCACACAGGTAGAAACTGCACTCTCCAAAGCTAAGAATACAGCATCCATGGGACCAGATGACATCCCGGGCTGTGTACTACAT
Organism: Protopterus annectens; assembly: GCF_019279795.1. Classification (NCBI taxonomy): domain Eukaryota; kingdom Metazoa; phylum Chordata; order Ceratodontiformes; family Protopteridae; genus Protopterus; species Protopterus annectens. The sequence continues at coordinate 1,272,995,158 of NC_056745.1, forward strand.
GAACTACAAAATGAACTGGCACCTCACCTAAGCATCATGTTCAATCATAGCCTCACCTCAGGCTTCATGCCCACTGAGTGGCACACAGCTTCAGTTATCCTACTCCACAAGGAGGGATCCACCTTGGATCCCAGGAATTACCATCCCATCAGTCTGACGAGCCTGATCTGCAAGGGCATGGAACGCATTATCATGGAACTTATAAACAAAGACAATGGCAACCTTCAAACACTGGACCCCACCCAGTTTGGGTTTGTGAAGGGACGATCTTGTCTCCTGAACCTGATTGACATCTTCGAATCAGTCTCCAGAGCAGAAGACATGGGTAAGGCGATCCACACAGCCTATCTGGACCTTGCCAAGGCCTTCAACACCATCTCTCAGTCTAGAATCATAGATAAATTTACTAAGCTGGGTATAAATCCCTATGTCACTTGATGGGTTGCCAACTGGCTTAATGACAGAACCCAGACTGTAAAAGTAGCCGACTCCAAGTCCAGCTCTAGACAAGTGACAAGTGGAGTACCTCAGGGTTCAGTCCTGGGACCGCTCTTGTTCAGCATCGACTTCTCTGAAGTACAGGCCAACACTAAGGGACTCTGGCTAACAAAGTTCGCGAATGACTACAAACTGGGAGCCATTACTGAATCCCCAAATGATGTGGATATTCTACAAAAGGGCCTTACAGAAACATATGCTTGGTGCCAGAGCCATGGGCTCAAGCTTAATGCCAAGAAATGTATAGTTATCCCCTTTGGGAATAACCATGTACCCATGAATTACCACACAGGTGACAGTACACTAAACACCAAAAGTGTGATGAGAGACTTAGGGGCACATGTGGACAGTGGTCTCACCTTCGATAACCACATCACCACAACAGTCAGGAAATCCTTCTATATGGCACACCTCACCACTAAGGGCTTTTCATCCAGAAAAAAGAAGGTCATTGTCCCACTGTATTCATCCCTCATTAGACCCATTATAGAGTACAACACCCCATTTGGTATGTATCTCACAAAACATCTGCAACAGCTGGAAAGGCTGCAGAAATACCTCACTAAAAGAATCACAGGCCTAAAGCAGATGCCCTATGCTGACCATCTAAAAAAACTCCAGCTATACTCTGTGGCATATCGTCTATTCCAAGGCGATCTCTGCTTAACATAAAAGGCCATGTAAAGCCCTGAGCTGTTGGACATGCTCCTCCCAATCCCTCAGAGCCACACACTCCAGGGATCTAAACCTTGTCATCACAATGAACAAAACATGCTGGAGGGATAGGTTCCTGACCCAGAGACTCCCCATACTCTGGAATAGACTGCCCATACATGTCAAACAGAGCTCCTCCTTTGCCCTCTTCAAAAGGAACCTTGACGATTGGATGGGAGATAGGAAATTCACCTCGGGGATCACGTCAGTCGCCCTGCTAGACAGGGGTCTAGGGAAGTAAATATTGTGGGATGAAATATCCGGGGAACTGTTTGGCTAGGCTTGTATAGGCCCTAGGCCCGATAGCCTAGTACCAACCTAGGAACCTATGAACCTATGAACCAGTATACACATCTGATGTTTGATTGTAAGTGGAGTTAAAATAATCAAGGCCACAGTAATATATTCTAACCTACTCTTCTTAGGCAATGCACTGTCCCTAGACAGGCTAACTCAATTTTCTGTGTATACCCCTGATGTTTGATTGTGAGGAAAGTTAAAATAATATCCACACTTCATCAAGCCCAAACACATGCTATAGTGCACTTAACTCTGTTGAAATCATGAACAAAGTAAAAAAAAAAAAAAAAAAAAAACATTTTCTGAGTCCTCCACACATTCTACAAAGACCTTCTGTGCATTTCTCAGCAGTCCAACTGTTGACAGGTGGGTCCAGGTTAGAAGATCAGGATGGGTCCTCTTTATTAAACCCATGTCATAATTCCCTTATACAAATGAGGGTGTAGGGGCTGCCAAACCTCCTCAAGCTGTAAGTGTCTAGATGTTCTATGATGCATTTATGCCTTATGTTTGAAAGACAGTTACTTAATGGTTCTTTTTTTACTGCCATCCTGAAGAGTTATTTATGTCCACAATATTGTTTGTGTCAAAAGATAAATCTGGAGATTATATATTTTTACCCATGCGTACTCATATTAACACTAACCTTGACAATCCAGGTCTCTCACAAGATGCACAGATACTTTTTTCATACAAGCAATTATACTGCCCCTGACATGGCAGATCTATCATATGATGTAAGTGCAAACAATTTGATGGAAATCAGAAAACATAGTCCAAAAAATAACCCCAAAATAGCCAAAAAGTGTAAAATGCAATGCTAAATCAAAATTAACAAACATTTCTTAAATTGAGCAGAAACAAGGATTATAGAAGACACAAAACATATATTACTGTGAAAAAAAGTTCATAAGTACTTTCATCTCTATAAAAAAATTACATTAATTGTTTTTAATCTGATGAGAATGTGTTGCCTTGGGCTGCTGTTAATGTTTTGTTGTTTTCTTGCTAACATTGTGTGGCTTTATGGAGTTATGGGTGAAGAAATGATTCAGAATTTACTTCTTAAGATAATACTAAGACAATTTTTTTGTGGGAAAAGAGTCATGAGTTATCTTTGTGCTCTTGAAGACCTATTCTTATTATCAAGTACAGAAATGAGCTAGAGATTGCACATTATACCATTAATAAAAAAGGAGGACAGTGAGATGAATACAAATAATTTCAGCCAAGATTAAAGGTCCAGACTGTAATGATAGAAAATAACTGCTCTGTCACTTACATACTAAAGTACTTTAAGGCAGCTGAAAGGGTCCCCATGCAACAAGTCACATTTCCAGTTTTCAAAATACATTTTTACAAGACTGCAACTTTTGACTTCCAGAAATATGAGTCCCCAGATGTTCATCCTTCTAAAAAAGAAATCTGAATGAAACAGTTACTTACTAAGCATAAGATAACAAGAAATATGTATATTTACAGTACGTAGCATTTCCAGACATGGCATATAATATATCAACTTAATGGGTGCTTTGCCACCAGATCCCCTATTTATTTTAAGAACAAGTTCAATAGTGCCACTTGGGTAGTCCAAAGTGAGCGTCAGACTTACACCACACTGAGTTTCCTTTTAATTATCACCAGTTTGCTGCACGTACTCATTTCACCGGAATTCTAGAATGTATATGTTATATATTAGAGAATGGACAATCTGTACATTGCTATCCTGATCGCTGAACAAATGTTCTCCATCAGGGTGTTAATGTATAGGTAATGCCCACCGAAAAGATCGTCTGCTACCTCACACAAGCAATAATGCCCAATAGGGTGTGTGTTACTGTGTAAATGATTCTCGCCCAGGGGTGTTTTGAGGCCCAACACAAGAAGAAATGGCTGCCTGTAAAACTGCTGTTTTACTTATTTTTTATTGCTGTATTATTATTTTTTTTTATTATATTTTTGATATAAAATAGCTCCTCTACCTAATGTTTCAAACTTGCTGTAATATATGTATATGCTGTTGGAGGACGTATTTGACATCCAAAGTATAAGACTTTTAAAAAAATATGCAGAAATTTACTTCATTTGATTTGCTGGCAATCACTGGGGATTATAGTCACTAAATAATGACATACATTTGAGTTTCAGACTTAATCTCCTTCAGAAAATTCATCCTGACAGAAATCCTTTTATTCTAGTGACTTTCTAATTTTATAATAGTAATGTCTAAAATCTGCCCCAAGTTGTGATCCTTTGTCCCCCCCTTTATTTATTTTTTTTAATTTTAGGCTTTATCCGCATTTCTTGAGCTAAGAGTTTGAGTGGTATGCATAACTCTTCACTGCTGCCGTCACTGCTTGATCTCACTCTCTCTCTCTCCAGCTCTCTCTCACACATACAAGCACACTTCCTCTGTCATGTACTCGCGCACACACACACATACACAGGCAGAAACATAAACACACACACACACACACACACACACACACACACACACACACACACACACACACACACACACACACACACACACACACACACACTTTTCTTTCCTTTTTTTCAATGTTCCTTTTAATTTTACACTCACTAAATAGCAAAAGCGTTGCTTAGTGAGTGTAAAATAATGGCTTGCTTGGTCTGACTCTGACTCTCATGCATGCATTCACTCAAACAGACGTAAGTACACACGGCACTTTTTCTGTTTTTGTTTAGTTTTTCTTATTTTTACACTCACTAAACAGCAAATGTGCTACTTAAGAAGAGGAAAATAATGACAGCTGTTAGTTTAACAACAGAGAAAAAAAGAGAAGGATCCATGGTGAAACTGTCACAAGATGAACCTTGATTGAAGCATAAAAGTGGCCAGAAGATAGTAACGCACACAAACATTTGAGTTCTAGAGGTGAAAATCATTTATGGGACTGTGGTTATTGGCTAGGCACCAAACTGAAAATGTTTTCTATTTGCTAATATATGACTTTCTGCAAGCAGTCTTCCTTGCCTCCTTTATTATGTGCAGCACATCCTCATGAAAGGAATTCCTAAAAGGTATCAAAATTGAATCATCCAAGTGGTCAGTTGAAGTTGTTTGATGGAGTGTATCAAACTTTCCTTGTCCTATATAACTAGATGCATTCAGTGAGAAAGCTTCTGGTAATTGCCCTTGACCAATTCCATAAGAAGGGAGAACCAAATTTGCCTGGGACAGTCACCACAATGATTTTTATGAATTATTTCTGAATTTTCAGAATTACCCTGGAAATCAATGGAAAGGGCAGAAAATACATATTGGAACATCTCAGACAAGGGAATGATAGATCATCTATTCTCCATGCTTGGCTGAAAGGATTTCTGGAACAAAATTTATTTAGTTGTCTGTTTTGAAAGGAGGCAAACAGATCTGCTTGAGGTGTTTCCCATAGATGAACCAAATCCTGGAAGACCTCTTTATTGAGTTTCTGCTTATGAGGATCTGTCCAGGGTCTGCTGAGCTTGTCTGTGACTTTCTTTGCTCTGACAGTATCTCAGAAGCCTGAAGGGTTGAAGGAGTGCTTCAGAGTTATCTTCCAAGCTATCACTGCCAACCAGTTTAGAAGGTGTGATCTCATGTTCCTTCATGGGTTTATGTAGCACATTACTGTGGTATTGTCTGTAACAACCTGAACAGGAATCCTTTCAGCCAAGCATGGAGAATAGAGAATAAATGCTCTATCATTCCCTTTTATGGCATGAATTACAGTCAACATTTCTTTGATACTGATGTGCTTTGATCTGTCTGAGTTGTCCCACAGTTCTTGCACTTTTATCCCAATTGAAACCACTCCCCATGCAAAATTTGAGGAGTCTATCCATACAGATTGTATTGGGGTAGGAAGAGAGAAAAGGGAGTACTGAACTGACACATCAAATCCCTGCACCAATGCAGTCCTAACTATATAAAGTTCAAAACTGGAATTTGAAATTTTCAGGGATAAGAATGTTGGGTCCACGTGTTTATGAGGAATCACTGCATCGTTCTCATATGCAGCCTGGTAAATGGTATCATGGGGGGGATCAAAGCTCTAAGAGACCCAATAGAAAAAAAAATTCGGCAGAACCTTGAGACTGACTGATGCCAGATGCTAATACAATTATAAAATCCACATTGTCTTGAGGTAGGAAAGCCTTTTGCATGACAGTGTATATCTATAACAAAAAAAGCACACACCACAAATAAAGTAAGATTATTTTGATTTTAGCTGGATTAGCTCATTAGATTAGGAAAAAAAAAAAAAAGTGTTGTTTGTTAAGGACTTGGGCAAAACAAAATTTGGACAAATATCCTTGCACATATGAAAAGGAAATGTGGATACCCACCAGTCTACAGAGGACCACCACCAGGGCTAGGAATTTTATAAACATTTTTGGTGCAATAGCTCAAATGGTAATTCAGAGAATTGATTAAGTAACCCAGCTACACAAAATCCTAGGGATCTCCTGATGCTGTGTGCTATGGGAATGTGATGGAAGCGTCTACTAGGTCAAAGGTCAGTATAACACAGTGGTCTGGGCACAGCACTAACACAAATTGGAGGGCCAACATCCTGAATTTTGGAATCTTCACAAAAACAAAATTCAGAAAGGAGAGATCCAAAACTGGTCTTCAAAAGTATATCTCTTTGGGAAAAAGAAACATTTGGTAATAAAATCCCCCTACTATGTGTTCTGCAGAAAATATTCTATGACTTCTGCTTCTGTCATGTGTTAGAGCACTTGGGGAAACAACTCTCTTTGACTGGGAGGGTGAGGGGGATCCCCATGAAAGGAGGGGTGAATTTTATCCATTGTCAACTGCAATCTTCTTGGATCACCTTTAAAACTCATTTGATGCCAAATGGGGGCATTAAGAGTCAGAATTTGTGAAATGGGGAAGAAGAGATGGGGAAGGTGGGGAAGGTAAGGTCATGATGTTCCTGACATAATCATTCATTTGCTGGTTATGACCCTTGTTTTGGGAAAGTTTGTTTTTTGTGGTTGGTATTGGTCCCCCCTGCCATTTCATCTTGGGTGCTTGCCTATTATTAGAGATCCCATTTGTCTATTTTTTTAAGTTAGTAGAGGGTTTGGGAGGGAAGAACCTGAGGACCTGAAACATCTTAGATACTGCCTGTATTAATTTACCTCCCTCATTTTACCATCTGAAGATATGCATATTTGAAGGCTCAAACTAAAAACTTTTGATTACATACCAAGACAAATCTTCTCAAAACTCTAGCTGAAACAGAAGACCTAGAAACAGCATCAGCAAAATCATGCACATGTTTTAAGGCAGGTTCAAAACAATCTGATTTACTTAACACCTGCCTTCAGAAGTCAGGGAAGCAGAAAACTCACTAATGCAATGGGCACATCTTAATATAAACTTCCACATGTAGATCTAGTAATTAAGGATTATAAAGGCTAAAGGGAAGGAAGAAATAAGTCTCTTACCTTGTCTGTCCTGCCACTGGCCCTCTTTATCACCAGAGACTGGATTGTTGGTGGATAAGAGCCTGTTAGCAGCATGAGTTGTAGGTATGATAGCAGCAGGGTCTGCTCTACGATGAGAATAGAGGCATTTATTAGAGAGAGAGAGAAACTCTATACAGTTTGTCTTCTTTGGAAAAGATGACTGGGAGTCAGGATCATTACAGGCAGCTTTAAAAGCATCCTCCAATGCTGGTAAAATGGGAGGAATGGTTGCACCATTAAATGCTTCTTGCTTAAGCAAATCATTGTATCTGTCCATCTCAATGGGAATACCTACCTGTTCTGAGGAAAATACATCCCTTAATCTAGAACTGATGTCAGCAAAAGAGAAAGCCTCCATTTATACATTTTTAGACTACTATCTAAAAAATCTGAATCTTGGGCTGTAGTACCCTCAGATGATATAACCATGCATCTGTCAACATCAGAAAAGGTTTTCTTTTCCTTAGAAGTAGGGACATAATAGTTTGAAGGAGGCATTTGGCACCTAGAATTGACTGACTACAGTAATCTCCTGGCTAAGGGAAAAACATCATTCTCACAAACAGAAACCATCTCCTTAACAATGAACATTCTGTTTCTTTTTCATGAGGACATCCATCAAGGAGAATTGGGTAGCGTATCATCCTGAGCCACAGGTCTCTTTCACCTGCCACCTCAAGAAAATCTTAGTGAGGTGTATCCCATGTCTATAATGGATAGTTTTCTTGAGGCCATGTTGGACACTGGAACAACCACCAAGGGCATGTTTGGGTCTTGGTCCATAGTATCTGGCAAGGCTACACCAGAGGGATTCAAAGAAATAGGTAAGTGATCTGTGGAACAGACAATGGCCAAAGCAATGTCACCCACTTTTGGCTGATGCATTAAAGGATCCTGAAGCAAAGGCAAAGACTTATGTTTTAACTGTTGTTTCTTTCTAGGTATGTTGGGAGAAGGATCAGCAGGACTGGGGTAAGTATCCATACTGCAGTGGCGGCTGGTGACTTCAAATCAAAGGGGGTGCAGTAGACAGCTGAATAGGTGGGGTCATTGGGAAGGGGTGTGGTCAACTAGAAAGGGGAGGAGCTATGCTCAAAACCACAAAAACTGTAACTTTAATTAAATACGCTGACCTGGGTGCCAAACCATCATTATGAGAGTCCAATCAAGACAAAATGAAGTGTAGAAAAAATATTTCAATGCATTCATGACAGTTTACTTAATATCTAGATGGAAACAAAAAGGTTATGAGGCATGAAAAAATAAATTACTTTTTAAATACATTACTGGAATGCCAGTCAAAATCAAGTATAAGAAAAACAAGCAGCACTCAACTCAAACCACTTCTCATTGCACTGCAGTTCTAATTATAATTTATATTCAGCTTTATTAAAGTACCAAGTAACAGGCTGAAAGTAGCAATCTCTGTGATACCCCCACTTGTAAAAATGTTTCTTATCCAAAAAAGACCTGCTGCCTGACAACTATCTACTTGTTTCATGGGGAACACATGATCAAAATAAAAAATGAAAAGCAAACAAGAAACAAGCTCAAGATACATTGCTTATAGGATTACTGTACAGGTAATGGACCACACATGATAGATTGGCATTCTGTTTGGTTTACATGTAAAGCCTGCAAAGATGACTGCAAGTCTCCAACAAATGTAATGAGCTTCTTAAAATAAGGTAATCCTTTCCTTTATTACAAATACTGTCGTATGCATTTCAATACGAAGGCTTACACATTATCTAGTTATGTAAGTATTCTCTGCATGGCAACAACAGAAAGGCTTTCAATGTTGGCATTTCTTTAACAGTATGCTTATTAAAGCTTACTTGCATCTTACAATCTCAGATAAGCTTACCTGATGGTCATTAAAGCATTGAGCAACAGGCACTTTCTGAGTAATAATAAGCATGAATCAACAGTATAAAAATATGACAGAAACCAGAACATTCTGCAAAATCAAGGACAGAATAAAAGTAGCAAGTGTGTCTTCCTTGGATGGGGGGATACTCTGCACATTTACACTGCATAACTGCTCCTTGCCTTGCTTGGACACATCCAGGTCACTACATGGGGGAGTGGGGTGCAACAAGTAAGTCACAATTTTGAAATGTCTCTGGCTGACTGTGATGGCCCTGACATGTTTGTCATACCTCTCAACCTCAGAACAAGAAATATGGAAAGAGCCATATATAGAAGTGGGACAAAGGCCCAAAAATAAGGACAATTTTTAAATATTGCTCTTATAAACTTAGAAAGATAATAAAATAGTAGGTCTTCCATTAGTATGAATATTTTGAAAGGTACGGAGTCTGAAACTCAAATGTGTCATTATTTTCTAACTTCAGTCTTTAATGATTTGCCAGTAATTTGCCAAAAAACACAATTTTATGAAAAATGGACCAAACGTGATCCAAAAATATAAAATATCCACACAATACAGCTGGGAACCTGTTAAAGAAGGGACACTTTTTTTTAGTATTAGTACTGCTAACTTGAGCAGCTGAGAAAATAAAAGAATCTACATGCGTTTCTGAAATAAAAGTAATCTATAACTCTGATTATTACAGTTATTTTTTAATTGTAAGCCCTCCACGTTTTCTTCCAAAATTGCCATTTTGCGGTGGGATTATTAGGGGAAGAGCAACATTTTGAGCCAAAATCGGGGACACTTGAGAGGTTTGGATATGCCTAATTCTATAAAGCAATTTATTTGCATGTACCTCTCAACCTGTTAATAGAGGAAATCTGGACAAGGCCAAATATATTGGGGGAACATATAAACAGTACTATAAATTGTTGTATAAACTGAGACAATTGATAGAATAACAGATATTGCTTTAGCATGCATTTTTCTGAAGATTATGAAGTCTGAAACTCAGTGTCTGTCATTATTTAGAGACTTAATTCCTAAATTATTTGCCAGAAAACCACACATTTTATGAGGAACAAACCAAAAATAAGAAGCAAAAATCTATTCATTCTGTGAAAATCTGGACAGTTGAGAGGTATAGTTCAGCTGGGCTGTCCGCTGCCCTTCCCCCTCACAAAATCATGGTCGAATGGAGCCTCCCCCCTGCAGCCATTCCAATGAACCATTACTTGGCTATTTCACCCCATTTACCATAAACACTAATGTGCATACTGCTTTACTTCTACGATGATTTGGACTTCATTTGAAAGTTTTATTTTGCATTTTACAGCACAAACACTAAGACATCTGCCAAATAAAGCAATGCAATCTCACAACGAAAACAGACTTAGCATTAAAACTTCTCTGCCCTTGAAACTCACATTCATTGAAACAGCATTGAAACCCACATTCAAAGAAAATACATTTTGCCAGTGGCAGATAAAGATTAACTTTGGGCTGTTTTCAAATCATAGGCCCCTTGCACACGAAAAATACACGTTGTCTTTGATACACCTTCCTGACTGTATTAAATTATATTCCTTGTACAATATAGTACAGTTGTTAGAGGGCATTTTAAATTTGTTTTGAACATTTTCCAGTAAACAATGAAACAAAATGCATGCACCAATAATTTTCCAGTAAACAATGAAACAAAATGCATGCACCAATAACAACAAAACTGCCCAATTCAGAACATTTCTATCATAATAGTCTACTCAAACTTATACAGTTCACCAGTATCAGTAAATATGCACAATCTATGAAGAAGTAAAAGTCATCTAAATAATTGAATAATAAAGAGGTTGCTGCTAGCAAACAACTTTATATTTCATTGTTTCATCTACAAATAAAGCGCCTGTTGCCCTTGAGGAATAAATTGCCTAAGTTGCATTAAAAAAACAATAAGCTAGTAATATTGCAATAGGGAATGGATGGCAAACTGATAATAGGTTCATAGTTACTAGGTATCTTCACCAAAAAGGATTGTAGCATCCACTCCCTTTACAATACAGCACAGTATCAGCAAGGTATCTACCTACTGTGGGAGTAGAACCCACAGTCTTCTGCATGAAAAGCAAGAACACTACCTATTGTGCTATTAACAACGCAAGCAGACTTGGCATAAGCAGCACTAAACATTTGTTCCCCTGCAGCTCTCAGCTTCTTGTAAAATCTACTTGACACTCAGCTGCATCTCTGAACTTTGCAGCACAAGAAATCTGGAAAAATCCAAAATTTGGGGTGGGGGGGGGCAAAAAACAGGGACACATTTTAAACATTGCTTATATAATGTTGGAAAGTTGTTAGAATAAAATGTTTTATGAATGAAAGGAAGACTGAAACTTAAATGACTACCATTTAGTGAATTCAGTTCTCACCATAGCTGTCAACATCTTAGCACAAAACACCTGAACAAAGCCAATAATGGGGGAATACAGCCCCCAACCATATTTAGTGAGTTCAGTTATCATCATAGCTCTCAACTTTGGCACAAAAAACCTGGACGAAGCCAATAATGGGGGAATACAGTGACAAATATCTAACGATGACACCAGAGCAAACCCACACAAACACAGGAAGGATATACAGACTCCACACAGAAGGCACCCCAGCCAAGAATCAAACCAGAAAACCTGTAGCTGTCAGGCAACAATAATACCACTGCACCACTGGCTGTGTTAAGAAACAAAAAACACAGAAACCACATATTTTATGAGGAACAGATTGAACAGAACAAATATGAGGCAAGAATCTGAAAATGATTTATAAATGGTGGTGGGTAGGGAATTCAGGCTCTTGCCACTTAGGCCCAAGGTACAGGGTTCAAGCCTTATTCTCTATCTACCACCATGTAGCAACTGCGGCATTACATACACACACTACCTCCAGCAGATCTGATCCTCCATGGCAGCTAAGTTCTCTGTAGCGGCTTTAATCCATCCTCTGCAGCAGCCTGATCACCTCCATAGCAAGCTGTTCTGGGTTTTGACGTGAGTAGGCTGGAGCCTCCAGCCTGCAGGTGATGCAGTCTAATGTTCTTCCGGTCTGTGCGGTCATCAACGCACAGACTTCTGGGCTGGCAGGGCAGAGTTCATTTCCTTCCCTATCCAGACTGCCTAACAGAGCAGTCTGGAGTTCAGGAACTAAGCATACATGCATGTGTGGACTTCTGGACTGCCTAACACAGCAGTCAGGAACTAAGCATGCATGTGTGGAGTTCTGGGACTCATGAATTTTTTTTTATTTTTTATTCTATTAACTTTTCTACAGTGGGGGGGGATCGTAATTTATTTTTTTCTTTTTACAGGTGGGGGGCTGCAGTCCTGCAGTCCTATAGCATGAGCCTCCCCTGCCATGCTGTAGCCAAGGAAGAAGCCTTATGGCCAGTAAACTATGCTGGTATAAGTCCATCAGAAGTGTCGCTTATCCCTCTCTAGTATAGAAGACAAACAGGTGGGGTAGTTCATTTATCTGCTTTATTACAAAGAAACACTTCAGGATGGATAGCAGCATTACAAAATATAAACAAAATGATTAACTGACAGACTACACAGACATACATGCTTACATCTCAACAGCTTACTAGAAAATGTACTACAAAAGGTGGGAGGTTGGCATAATGGTTAAGGTGTTTGCCTTACAGACACAAGGTACAGGGTTTGATTCTCACATGGGGTAATTGGCTAGGCTTAAAATGACCCAGAAGGGCAGTTAGCCTAGTACTAATCTATGAACCTATGAACCTAAAATGGTAGTCAGGCTCACATACGACCTGATGTAGTAACATAATAATCAAAACTGGGTTTACCAACAGGAACAGTCTTCAGTGAACAACTCGTAGCAGAAATTTTGGGATTCATCTCAGGAACAGGGATATTTACTGGAATGTCCTCAGGAATTAGAATGCTGGACAACTCACTCTGAGATAAAGAGTCTCTCTCACAGGCTAGGTGCTGTGGTACAGGCTTGGGCACCAGCATCAAATGTTTCTGATTCCTCCTAAACTCTGCTCCTTGTGATTCCACAATGTATGATCTTGGCTCTGGGCAAATACTCTTCACTACTCCAATCTGATCATAACCTTTGCACATTTGCATTCTCACTGTCTCTCCTTCATGTAATGGATTGAGTGGTTTGCTGGACTTGTAATAATACTTCTGGGATAGGTGTTTCTTTAACAGATGGGCTTTCACAAATCTGTTATCCTTAGCAGTTGGAACTAACAAACTACTGCTAATTGGTAAGGTAGTTCTAATTAGTCTCAGCAGAAATCTCTGGAGAGGTGAATCAAGATGTTTATCATGAGAAACATTTCTGAGATTCAAGAGATTCAGGAAAACATCACTATTGTCTCGTTTCAACTACTCTAGTAATTGTTTCACACTTTGAACTACATGTTCTGCCAAATCATTTGACTGCAGGTACTCAGGACTACTTGTAACATGAGTAAAGTCCCACTCTTCGGCAAATCTTTTGAATTGCTGGCTTGTAAACTGCATCCCATTGTCAGAAATAACTGTGCGAACTTGACCACAGTAGTCCAGGAATCTGGTTTAGCTGAAGTGGCTCCTTCTGTTGATGTGGATTTGTGCTATTACATACAGAACAAGATGAAAGTACATGCTCAATATCTTGTAACATAGAAGGCCAAAATACTAGTCCTCTCACCCTCCTTTTAGTAGAATCGGTTCCTGGGTGGCCACGATGCAAGACAGCAACATACTCTTGTTGCAAAGATTTTGGAACAATGATTTTTGGACCTTTCATGATGATACCATTGTCAGACAAAATCTCATCTCTGTAAGGAAAATAAGGTTGCACTTCTTGAGGTAAATTAGATTGCTTTGACGGCCATCCTTGATTGATAAAGTAGTTGAGCTTCTGTAAAACTGGATCTGGGACTGTATGATTTCTAAGCTCATGAAAATGTGTGGAATTAAAATTTCTCACTTCTATGACTTCAAAATCAAGATTCTCAGTCTCATGCTCTTCAGTGGTACTTATGGGTGATCTGGATAATGTATCAGCAAGATAAAGAAGTCTGTCTTTTGTGTAGACAAGATTGAAATTGCACTTCTGCAAGCTCAACATCATACATTGCAATCTGGCTGGAGCTGAATACATAGCCTTTCTCAAAATAGTGACTTGAGGTTGGTGATTTGTTTCAATCTGGATAGGTCTACCATAAATATAATTATGGAACTTCGAACATGCAAACACAATTGCCAAGAGTTCTTTCTCTATCTGAGCATACTGCATTTCAATTTGAGTTAGAGATATGGACACATAGGCAACAGGTTGACCCTCTTGAAGAATGACTGCAACAAGACCTAATTTCAAAGCATCACAGAAAAGAGTAACTGGTTTGTGAACATCATTGCATCTGAGAGTTGGGGGACTGGCACTTCTCTGTTTCAGGACATCAAATGCTCTCCGGTGTTGTTCCAACCATGACTAGGATACAGCTTTACGTGTTAGCTTTCTAAGTGGTGCTGAAAGTTTTCTCATATCTGGAATGAACTTGCCTAGGTAGTTAACCATGCCAAGAAAGCATTTTAGGGCTTGAACATTGTCTGGAGCTGGCAACTCAAGAATAGCTGTTTGCTTGTAAGGGTCTGGTCATAAGCCTGAACTGGTAAACAGATGAACAACATAAGTAACCTCCCATAATCTGAACTTACATTTCTGAGGAATTCAGTTTAAGATTCACTTGACAAACTCTTTCCAGAACTTTTTTGAGGTTTCTCTTATGCTGAGCTTCACCATTACCTCTTACTAGAATGTCATCTACTATAATAGCACAAGGATACTCAGAAAAAAATTGCTCCATTGCATGTTGAAAGACTTCACTGGCAGAATTTATCCCAAATGGCATTCTCAAAAGTCTTTACCTGCCAAATGGACTACTGAATGTAGTTAGTAACAAGGACTTCTTGTCAAGAAAAAATTGCCAACATGAACTATTTGCATCTAAGACAGAAAAAAAAACTGGCATTTAGCATCAGACCTGCAACTTCTCCAACTGTGCACATTGGACGGTGAGATCTTTTCAGTGCCTTGTTCAAATCTTCTGGATTAATACATATTCTGATATAATTTGAGCTTTTCTTATGAGCTACCACCATGGAAGATACCCATTCAGTTGGTTCATCTACTGTGCAAATCACACTTTGTCACACCATTTTATCTAGCTCAGCTTTGATAATGTTCTGCATAGCTACTGGAACTTTCCAGGCTGGCCTGACAACTGGGCTGACATCTGGGTCTAACTGGTGTACACAGCTGGAAGCTTGCCTAGTTTGTCTTTGAAAAGATCAGCATAGGTACAGAAAATATACTGGGTGAAATTAGAGTAGTAGTCTTTTAAATTAACATGATGGACTTCCTTATTAAATGAAAGCAGTCCCATTTTCAAACTGTCTCTGAGCCCTAATAATGACTGGATGTGCCTTTTGACCATATAAAATAAGAAGTTGTAGCTTCTCCCAGCAGTGCAACATGAAAGTACTACTGAGCCTTCAGTTTGAATCTCTTCACTACCATAAGCAACAAGCTTCACACACTTTGCCAAATCAAGCTTCACACCAGCACATACTCTAGCAAATGTTTCTGCAGACAAAACATTGCACTTTGAACCTGTGTCAACTTTGAGCTCTATGGGTTTACCATTTATCCAAACAGTACAAAATACTTCATTCTTTGCCCACAAATTTACTGCATTGACTGCTTCATGAAGCACTGACACACAATCAACATAAAAAGTAGGGTCATGGCTCTCTACATGATCAACTTGTTTCTTCGAATGTTCCCACTTAATAAAAGAATGTGTGTCTTTTGATTTACAAAACCTTTTGAAATTATTCCACTTATTGCATTTGTGACAGTGCTGACCAAAAGCTAAATATTTTTCCCTTTTAGGCTCATGACATGCTCTACAATTATGACAGTTGGCTATAAAACTGGTTGGGGGTACACGCTTTGAGTTTGCTGACTGACTCTTATGCTTCAATGAGACTGTGCTGTTTCCAGAGCATGCCTTGGAACTTGCTAGAAAGCTATGGGGTTTCCCAGTAAGTGTTGCAGGGTTTACAGTTTCAGCCATGTGCTTGGGCCTGTTTTTTTTTTAGCCATGTGCTGCATACTATCGATATGGGCTTTAAAAGTTACTGGAAGTATGCATCTCTCATCTGTAAGCATATTTGTGTGCTTTTCTGTAAGCTCATATATCTGACAAATCTCAGTGGTCTTATTCAAAGTTAAATCACTGTTATGTAGCAAAATCTTTCTCACAGCTTCATCTTTAACACCACACGCAAGTCTGTATTTATCAACTCATCCCTTAAATCATCAAACCTGTACGTTTTAGCTTTGTTTCTCAAATCTGTTACATATGCTGCAAAAGTTTAACCAGACCTTTGATCCCTTGTATAAAATAAGTGCCTTTCCATTGCAACATGCATTTGGGGGTTACACATTTCTCTAAATTTAGATTTTAAGCACTCGGGGTCTTCCCTTGACTCAGCAGGTACAACTATATGACAGTTTTCCCCATATCCTGCAAAGACAGCAGATGCATACACAAATGAACGCTCCCTTTCTATGGCTTCTGAACCAGCTAAATTAAGGAGAATAAATGCCTTTGTATGGTCATCTTTATCAGAAAATGCAGCCTGTATGAAAATACTGTACTCTTGCTCAAACTCTCCAGTTTTCTGCAATACTAGCATCAAATACAAGTGGACCTGGTTTTTGAAATCCATCTGCCATGCTAACAAGTTGTGCCCAAACTCACTGAAAAATATAGCCCTTTTGGTATGAACAAGCACACACTGCAACTTGTAACAGCATTGAAATACACAATAAACACTTTGAAATACTGTATTTTGTGAAATCTGCTCTGCAATGGCTGTATTTTGCGAAATAACTGTACTGTGATACTGCACAAACATGCAAATAATTCATATACTTCAGAAAACTTGAATAGCTTTGATTAATGCAAAAAAGTAGTGATTAGTGAAAAACTTTGGTTGTTTCCCTTATTTTATTCATTTTATGTGATTTGGACTTTATTTCAAACATTTTCCGTAGTTATTTCGAACACTTCTGTTAATATATTGTAATATTGGATATTTCTGTTACTTAGAAATTTGTTTAAAACACTCTGAATGCCTCGTTTCATATTTTGTGAATAAAAATAGCTTGAGCAAGTATTAATTTCTGACCTGTTTTGTGAGTTATACATGCAGTAGGGATGATTCACTCCTATATATTCCTCCAATGTTAACTGAGTGCCTCTCTGTCTGAAACAGAAGAATCTGGATTCCCTTCTGGCCACATGTTCTTTTAAACATGCTACTTCTGGCACCATGTTGGTCATCCCTCTCTAGTATAAAAAATGGACGGGGGGGTATTTCGTTTATATGCTTTATTTCAAAGAAATACATCAGGATGGATAGCAGCATTACAAAATATAAGCAAACTGATTAACTGACAGACTGCACACATATACATGCTTACATCTCAAAAGTTTACTTCAAAATGGCAGTCAGGCTTGCACGTGCTAAGTATTTATACACTTGTGCAAGCCCCTAGAAAGCTTCTTAAAGCAGTATACACACACTGATCTACAAAAATGCAGCCTAACTGAAGAAACTCCAGCTGTACTTGATTGCATACCACTTACTCAGATGTGATCTCTGCCTGACATACAAGGCCATATCCAACCCAGAATTGACGGACATGCTCCACCTGAAAAAAAAAAAAACAAATCTCTAAGAGCCACACGCTCTAGGGATCTAAACCTCACTACAACGATAAATAGGATGTGCTGGAGGGATAGATTCCTGTCCCAGAGACTCCCCATGCTTTTGAACAGGATTCCAATCGACATTAGGCATAGCCTCTCACTAACACTCTTCATAGAAACCTTGATGAGTGGATGAGAAACAGAAAATTTACCCTGGGGATCACTGCAGTGGCTCTGCTGGACAGAGGCATAGGGAACTAATGGCTCTGCTGAACCGAGACACAGGGAACTAATCTAAGGGGGCGGCGAAAGCCAACACATTGTGGCTAGGCTTATAGATGCCCTCGGGCAGATAGCCTAGTACTTACCTATGAACCTATAAGAAGGAAGCAAATTTTAAATCCCCCATTAAAGCTTACAGAAGTAGCACATAAAGATTCCCTGTCTAAATAAAGATTCTTTACTCAAAATGAACTGCCCAATAAAAATTCAATAAAATGTTATCATGAAATATGTATGAGCATTCACACAACAGTCTGTTTTTCCATTTAAAATATACTTTATACTTTCTGTCAAAGAACACCAACAATATTAAAAATTAGCAGAGATTAAGCTTAATTTGGCCTAAGAAAATCCTAGACAGATAACAAAAATAATCGAGAAACGTCTACTGGTGTGCCAGAAATGCCAGTGTTCTTAAAGAGTATACCAAATAAATCAAGTGAATACACTCAAAATATTATTATTGTTATTATATAAAAATAGGTGTGTGGAAAAGTTCTGCAAAAGGGATCTTGTTTGTCTGACAGGAAGCCTTGGCTAGCTGCTGTTCCAGGGAAGCCTCAAAGACGTATCTGCATGAGGTGGTAAGAAAGTACTAAAGATTTTAGTTACTCTGGTTGCTTTGATAGTTCCTTCCAGAAGGACTTAGCTTATAGGCAGCCAGACTGGTTGTGTGGAAGGAGGTTAGAGCTAATGGGAAGCTGGCTGGTTGCTATATCCTTGGCAGGACACAGCCAACAGGCTACTGTAGCAGTGAGAATGGAGAACATCTAGGTTTATTTGACTTAACTTGCAAAAATCTCTGGTTCAGTCAAGTACAGGGAAATGCTTTGCATTGGTCATTGTTGCTATTATCTCTTCTAATGTTTAAAGTTGATAGCATACCCTTTTAATCTGCTTAATTTAAATCTTTAGAATCTATTCATATCCTTAACCTGTCTTGTTTGACTATGGTCACCATGCTGTTTATCCATTCAGTAGATCTATTTTGTTTACGATGACCTTTGACAGATAGGATGCTTACAAATACGTAATTAATTTCTATGAGCATGCAATTAAATGACTACCCCAAAAAAGAATATTATAAGCTGATGTAAGTTAAAAACAATGTACTGCAATTAAAAGATTGCTTTGGTTTGTACAAGCTGATATAAAACATCATCAAGAATAAACCATAAACAAAGAACTTTATGCTAAAAGAATGCAACGTCAGATGAACCTGTGCTAAGAAGTGCTTTTTATTTGCCTTATATCAAGGAAGGCCATGTAAGGGCACAGCCTGAACTTCAAGAAAATTAACTGACAACAATGAACAGCTGATAAAGAGAGAGTTAGTTTGTAGATACTGTAAATAACTCTGCTTAGTCACTGTAGCAAATATGACTTTCTAAAATGCTGCTTTTGAAAATGCTCATAACTTCTGAATATGTAATGGGACAGACTGTCTGTGGAAAACAAGTTCTGATAAGTGAGAGACAGAAGTCTGACCTGACATTAACTGATAAGCATATTTAAAGATGGATGCAATGCAATGTGTCTGAACCATCTGAGGCCCCCAAAAGCTGAATGTCTGTAAGATGCTTACCTCGAAAACAGTTTGTAAAATGGATGGATACTCGTATAAAGCATCACGTAATAAAATTTCAACTTTTAACAAAACAGAAGTCCGGACAAACAGAAAGTTAATCCGCAAGAACTAAACGCTTTCACCATTACCTAATGGCTTCTTTAGAGTTAATGAGAGGCTAAAAAATGTTTTAAGTGCAATATTTCTTACAGTGCACTTTATTAAAAGAGGTGTAACAGTCAGGTTTGCAATATACATTTTTATATATGTAGAAATTTATTTATTATATATATTTTTCTTATATTATATGAAGTTGATTGGGAGTCTGTGTGTTTAGATGTGATGTGTGTGTGTGTGTGTGTGTGTGTGTGTGTGTGTGTGTGTGTGTGTGTGTGTGTGTGTGTGTGTGTGTGTGTGTGTGTGTGTATATATATATATATATATATATATATATATATATATCGAAAAAACCCAAGCAAGAAGGAGTGCAGTCAATCTGTAGTTCAATCTGTAGTTCAACCAGTATAAGTATAGTCCAATATAAAAAATGAGCAGTTCCAAAAGCACAAATAAAAACCTTTTAATAACAGAGATGTGAGCGCTTTCACGGATGCTGTATCCGCTTCATCAGACATGGTTACAAAAAAATCAGAATACATTAAATACTCTTTCAACCACTCCTACCTTATTATTCAATTAAACTATTAGCCCTTGAATGAGCAAATGACTCCATCCTGAGGCATAAAAATACTTGCAATGTCATGATCTTCTAAATATATATATATATATATATATATATATATATATATATATATATATATATATATATATATATATATATATATAAAACGTAGCAAATACGCCTAACAAAAAACTAGTATCTATTAATACAAATATACCAAATATGAAAAGTCATAAAAATATATATGAGTGCCTAAATCTCTGAATGAATAAAACCAAATAACAAAGAAACACAGTTTTTTTTTTAAATATTACCAGTTCTCTGTAATACAAAGGACTCTGACTGAAAATATTTTACTATATTATGCACCTTATGTTTTTCTACCTGTATTGAAGTAATAATTGTAGAAATGTTTTGTTAATTCTGACTGCAGTATCAGCATTATTATTGCCAAAAACATTCATTTTCTCAATCATCATCATCATCTTCTTTTGGCTGTTTCCGTTAGGGGTCGCCACAGTGGATCATCTGTTTCCATTTCTTCCTGTCCTCTGCATTTTGCTCTGTCACACCAACCACCTGCATGTCCTCTCTCACCACATCCATAAACCTTATCTTAGGCCTTCCTCTTTTCCTGTTACCTGGTAGCTTCATCCTTAGCATCTTTTTCCCAATATACTCAGCATCCCTCCTCAGTACATGTCCAAACCAATGTAATCTTGCCTCTCTCACTTTGTCTCCAAATCTTCCAACCTGGGCTGACCCTCTAATATACTTATTCCTAATCCTGTCCACCCTCGTCACACCCAGTGCAAATCTTAACATCTTTAACTCTGCCACATCCAGCTCTAACTCCTGCCTTTTTGTCAATGCCACTGTCTCCAACCCATATAACATAGCTGGTCTCACTACCCTCTTGTAGACCTTCCCTTTCACTCTTACTGGTACTTGTCTGTCACAAATCACTCCTGATACTCTCCACCACCCATCCATCCTACCTGTACTTTCTTCTTCACCTCTCTTCCACACTCACCATTACTCAGAACTATTGATCCCAAGTATTTAAACTCATTCACCTTCACCACCTCTACTCCTTGCATCCTCACCATTCCTCTATCCTCCCTCTCATTCACACACATATATTCTCTTAGTCCTGCTGACCTTCATTCCTCTTCTCTCTAGAGCATATCTCCATCTCTCCATGGTTTCCCCCATCTGTTACCTACTCTCACTACAGATCACAATGTCATCTGCAAACATCATAGTCCACGGGGACTCCTGTCTGATCTCATCTGTCAACCTGTCCATCACCATTGCAAATAAGAAAGGGCTCAGAGCTGATCCTTGATGCAATCCCTCCTCCACCTTAAACGCATCCATCACTCCCAACGCAGACCTCACCACTGTCACACTACCCTCATACATATCCTGTACCACTCTTATATACTTCTCTAACACTCCCGACTTCCTCATATAATACCACAACTCCTCTCTAGGCACCCTGTCATATGCTTTCTCTAAGTCTACAAAAACACAATGCAGCTCCTTCTGACCTTCTCTGTACTTCTCCATCAACACTCTCAGAGCAAACATCGCATCTGTAGTGCTCTTTCCCAGCATGAAACCATACTGCTGATCACTAATCATCACGTCCCTTTGTAACCTAGCTTCCGCTACTCTTTCCCATAGCTTCATGCTGTGACTGATCAATTTAATCTCTCTGTAGTTAATACAGCTCTGCACATCACCCTTATTCTTAAAAATCGGTACCAAAATCCTGTTTATCTATTCCTCAGGCATCCTCTCACTTTTCAAGATTTTATTAAACAATCTGGTGAGAAACTACACTGCCATTTCACCTAAACACCTCCATGCTTCCACAGGTATGTCATCTGGACCAACAGCCTTTCCATTCTTCATCCTCTTCATAGCTATCCTTACTCCCTCCTTGTTAATCGATTGCACTTCATGATTCACTATCCCCACATCATCCAACCTTCTCTCTCTCTCATTCTCTTCATTCATCAACCCCTCAAAGTACTCTTTCCATCTACTCAACACACTCTCCTCGTTTGTGAATATGTTTCCCTCATTATCCTTTATCACCTTTACCTGCTGCACATCTGTCCTAGCTCTGTCCCTCTGTCTAGCCAATCAGTACAGGTCCTTTTCTCCCTTCTTAGTTTCCAACCTTTCATACAGCTCTTCATATGCCTTATCCTTATCCTTCGCCACCTTTCTCTTTGCCATGCACCTCATCTCCTTATACTCCTGTCTACTTTCTTCATCTCTTTGACAATCCCACTTATTCTTTGCCAACCTCTTTCTCTGTATACTCTCCTGTACTTCCTCATTCTACCACCATGTCTCCTTGTCGTCCTTCCTCTGTCCAGATGTCATACCAAGCACCTTTCTAGCCGTCTCCCTTACTAGCTCTGCTGTAGTTACCCAGCTATTTGGTAACTCTTCACTGCCACCCAGTACCTGTCTTAACTCTTCCCTGAACTCCACCTCACAATTACTCTTTTTCAATTTCCATCATTTGATCCTTGGTGCTGCCCTTACACTCCTCTTCCTCTTCTTGATCACCAACATCATCCTACAAACCACCTTCCTATGCTGCCTAACTACACTTTCCCCAGTCACCTCTTTACGATCTCCAAGCTCCTTCAAACCGGCCCTCCTACATAAGATATAATCCACCTGTGTGCATCTTCCTCCACTCTTGTATGTCACCCTATGCTCCTCCCTCTTGTTAAAATAAGTATTCACCGCAGCCATGTCTATCCTTTTCGCAAAATCCACTACCATCTGACCTTCTGCATTCCTTTGCTTAACACCATACCTACCCATCACTTCCTCACCCCCTCTGTTCCCTTCACCAACATGCCCATTGAAATCTGCTCCAATCACCACTCTCTCACCCTTGGGTACAGTCATTACCACTTCATCCAACTCACTCCAAAATTTTTATTTCTTATCCATCACACACCCAACTTGTGGAGCATATGCACTAACAACATTCGTCATTATTCTGACAGCAGAAATGTTATTTAACAGCTTATGTATTGTACAAACTGAATAACTGCTCAGATATTCATCTTGTGCAGTTATAAAAACACACCGCACTGCCTGTTGAATATTCTGAGTTTATGTTTTCTTACCACTATTAAATTCCCAGCTTTGCTAGGTCATAATGTTGCTAGTCCTGTTTTCTGTCATACAACTGTGACGCCGTATAAATGCAAAATGAATTATTTTAATCATTCCAACTATCACCTCACAATATTAGGCTGTTTTAAGATAGCTTGGAGTGATGCAATTCTTTCAGGGGGGAATTTAATAAAGCCCATATGGACTTTTTTCCATGTAGTCATCATGACACACTGCTTACATGAAAGTAAGCACGTTTGCGATCCAGTAAAGAGAGCTAGGCAGCGAGCATGCACACACCAGCACATAAGTATCTGTGGCATGCAAATCACCTGGTATGTAGGTGAATTGCATGCAAATGAGGCAGGTAGAGTGATACAGCATGTAGATAGACAGTCCTGCAGACTCCGTGCTGGTGTCTGTAGTGTACATGGAAAAATTAAGTGTACAGGATTTTAAACAGACAACAGGGGCTGCAAAAGTGAAGTTTGATGGACAGAGATAGCATAGCAGACACAGACATGTGCAAAAGTATCCACCATGTGTCCAAAACCATATAGGAAATACTTTAAAATAATTTTATTTTTTAATGATCTGTGCATGTTTGAGTGCCACACTGCAGTGCACAACCATGCTGTTATGAAAAAAAATAAAAAAAGATTGTAACAACCAAAATTATTAGCATGTGACAGTAATGTATTATAGGACCCTGCATGGAATATCTGCAATAGTGGAATGGTGCTGTTGTCAATGAGGCAGGGCCTGGAATCATGTAGTTTCCAGGTGTGTGCACAGATTCCTATGCAAATGAGGTGGGGTTACTGAATAGCACAAATGGGTATCCATATCTGCAGATCCTATCTGTGTAGGCACAGAACCGTGTTGGTGTCCAGAGAAGAGGCAGCTGACATCGAGAGGGGTGTGTGTCTGAGGACTTGTAAGCTCATTGGAGCTTAGCGGCACCTGTTTGCACAGCACACTGCTCTACTAAGCGGTTGGGGGGGTGTACACTGGCTGCCAAGCTTTTTTTTCCTTCACAGCACATGTTTCAGTGTGTTTGTGTGGTGCCCTGCTGTGCTGAGCATGACCTTTCATGGGGGGGGGGAGGGGGTCAGTGACTGCTGAGCATTGTTTACCTTTGTGCTACATGTTTGAGTGGCGCGCCACAGTGCTGAGCAAGGAAGGCTGTCCAAAACAAAAAAATAATTGTCTGAGAATGCCAATGGTATATTAATTACTGATGACCCCATGTTTCAATTAAACTAGGGCCATTAACAGTCTGTAATGATGTACTTGGCAGGTGGAAAGCATCATAGGTAGCCAATCAAACAGGCTGCATCTACAGCAGAGTACTATAAAGATGGTATACACCCTACAATCTGATTTCACCCCCATACTCTGCACCAGTGGAGTACAGACTTGGGATTTTTAACTGAATGAATGCTAGGGGCTGCTGCAGGTCTGCTACATCTATATGTGCTAGATTCTGAGGTCAATGCTGCTGACAATAAGCCTAGACAGAGAAGGAGAAGAGTGTTCAGGCCCAGGATAACCATCCAGGAGCTACATCAGCTGGAGATTGTAGAGTGCTATAGGGTGGATAGGGACATACTATAAGAACTCACTGAGCTCTGCCACCCTCAACTCAGACCCAGAGCCAATAGAGTGGGAACCCATTCCAGTGGAGGCAAAGGTATGTGTAGTTCTTAGGGTACTAGCTACACGTACATTCTAAAGACCAACTGAGGACATGATGGGACTCTCACAGGCATCAGCATCCAGGGTACTCCACCAGTTAAAAAAACAAAAAAGAGGCAGAAACACAGCAACACTGTTTGATTTTCTTTTACTTTAACACACTGGTACCTCGGCCATTCACCTTCAACGGACAAAATACAAACAACCAACTTTATATACATAGGTCCAAACCCTCGATATTTTGTTTTTTCAGAGGCAATGAGAAGGGCACGTTTGGACCTCTGGTATATAGTTTGTGAAGATGTTACAGTTGGTAATTGTTTCTAAAGTATGTTAGATTTTCACATGGTAGATATGCCAACTTAAAGGAATTATTAAATATGCCCTTAACCGGAGGCCCAAGTGCTGATGTAGGTGTTTCTGCTTGCAGACGCTGTAAGGTATGTAATTTTATTAAAAACATTTCTGGCACATTTACAAATGGTAGAAAATTCACTTGTAGGGGTAATTTTGGTTGTAACTCCTGTGGTGTAGTTTATATTGTGGGGTGTGGATGTGTAAATGTAAAATGGTATTTTGGTCAAACAAAAAGAGAAATAAAAGTCAGGATCATGGAACATTTGGGGATGTCAGTAACAGAAATTTTAAGAGTCCAGTTGCTGAACACTTTGTGAATATCCATGGGGGGAGCACTAGTTCCTTTTCCTTTAGTATTCTGGCACAACCTGTGTTAGTTATGGGGGGGTATGGTGAGAAGGTTGAATGAGTTGGAAAGTAAGTTCATTCTCAGTTATGGGGCCTTATATCCTAGGGGTCTCAATCTTGAGGTTAATATATGGAAATTATTTTTTGTAAATTAACTTTTTTTCATATTTATATATATTTTTATTAATAAAATTTGCATTGTCATGTTTTCTGGGTTTATATAAAGAATATATATTTTTTTTATATAAAAAGGTTTAGTAGAATAGTTCATTAATCAATTTTGAATTAACTGCATTTAAATGAATTATTTAAAATAAGTTATTTAAAATGTTTAGGATGGCTGTGTTTGATATAATAAAATAAAATGTGTATGTATCACAAATGCGTATGCAGCAAAAATGTGTATGTACCATTTTAAATAAGTTGCAATTTTTCAATCAATATTTAATTGGATTAATTGGGGTTTGGAACTATGTATATAAAGTTGGTTGTTTGCATTTGAATTTTGTCCATTGAAGGCGAATGGCCGAGGTACCAGTGTGTTAAAGTAAAAGAAAATCAATCAGTTTTGCTGTATTTCTGCCTCTTTTTTTGTTTTTTTTAATATATGTTTCGGTGAAATGGTGGAGTTGTGAAGTACATCTTACTCCACCAGTTCCTGGATGCCATGCTACTGCATGCCAGTGAACACATTTATTTTCACCACACCCCTGAGGAGAGGGCCAGCAGTATGCAAGACTTCTACCATGTAGCACACTACCCTGAGGTACTGGGTGCCATAGATTACACTCATGTACACATCAAGGCACCACCTGGTGAGGAGGGTAGAATCTATGTCAACTTCAAGGGGTATCACTCCATCAACTGCCAGGTGGTGTGCAATGACCTGGGCATTATCATGAATGTGTGTGCTGGGAGCCCTGCCAGTTTTCATGACTCCCACATCTGGCACGTATCACAGCTGTACCAGATGTTTGCTAGGGGAACATCCCACATGGCCATTTACTGGAGGATGCAGGCTATGCACTAGAACTGTAGCTGTTGACACCCATCAAAAAAGCAGACTCACAGAAGAACATCATAATGAGGCATACACGCAAACCAGGAACATCATAGAGCATGTAATTGGGCTGCTGAAGTCAAGGTTTTGGTGCCTTGATATATCTGGTGGAGCCCTGCAGTACTCTCCAGCAGCATGTGCACAGATGTTCACAGTATGTGCCATGCTACACAATATTATAATGTGGAAACAGCTGCAGCAGGATCAGCAAAGGGAAGGGAGACACAGCCCCCCACCAGTGCCTAGGTCCCCAGAGCCACACCCACAGAGGGACTTGGCGGAGAAAACAGCTGAAGATGTCCCTGTAGGCAGATGTATGCATGCCCAGTATGTCCTGACCTTGGCCAAGAGACAATGCATAGCACATGCACTGACAACCTAGGGCCCCAGGGACTGACACCTTACTCTGACTTCCATACATATAGTAAAAATGATGCCAGGCAACCCACACGACCTCTACCTAACCATTTATTGGCTGTGTACTGCATGCATCAGACAGAATCAGCCCTGAACTACAATTCTGTCAACTGCTGCATTCGCAAGGAAAGTTACTCACCTACACACCACTTGTAAGGAGTACTATAATATGCTATCACATGTATGAACCTGCTGCATGTATGCAAGGGGATATAGTGGGCTATTTGGAGAGATGTAACATCCACATGGGACAACAGAAACCCAGTCCAATAGTATATGTTCTGTAATATTCACTAGGCTTCATGGTTGGAATATTCACTACCGCAGTCAAGGGAGATGTTAAACAGTGGGGTCGCATAATATTTGCACTACTGTCTATGCCAGCAGATCATGTGCTGTTCTTCCCCCACCCCCAACACACCAGTGTTCCCATACAACTGCTGTAACAGTAAGTCTGCAATGATATATCAGCAGACCAAGCAATTCCAGGGCTGTGACATAGAACCTGGCCACACGTTGTATGTCTCACATAATGCAGGGGTGACAATATATGTCTGTATGCTGTTGATTGTGTGAGGAATGACATCTCTCTGTCTGGCAGCTGGTGTGACTCCCTGGGCTAGGGACTTTAGCATGGGTGATGGTGTTTATGGCTTGAATCTCTCAGTATCCACATATTTTGCATGTAAGGTACTTGTATGGTGGTATTCCCAAAAACTGTCATACCCCTCAGTCTATTACTACAAAACAGCTGGACAAAGTCAGAGAAAATGGGGTGACAAAGGGCCAAAACTACAAACAGACATTACACATACTCTGATGAACCTAGAAGGTGACTAGTATAACAGCAGGTTGCAACATAACAGAATAGCTGCAGGATGTAAAAGCCGTTACTTAAATGTGTCAGTAGTTAGTACAATTTGGTGACTGCAGTATACAATATTATACCAGAACACCACAAATGTATGAGGAACACACCAGACATATGGGGTGAAATGCTGGACATTCTGCAAAGGCATGTACAGTGAGAGGTATGCAAACTGTCGCCCTGTGTGTGGTGTTACATTATGTACCCCAGTCACATATTAAATAAAGGATACAGCCAGGGAAAGGCTTGGACAATTGCAGGGAAGTGCTGTGCTGCGGAAATAGGTGCAGCAGCCAATGTCTGCAGCACACAAACTTCCGGACCGGAGTACAGGTAGATGTGGCCCGGAATCACCTTGTACATACAGACAGTCCCACTGGGCATGCTCCTACACTCAGATAACTTGAGTGCAGGTCTGTTGCCTCTTCCTCACAGAGTCCTGCTATGTGGAAATACATCTGTACATACAGACAGTTATGTATACATATCTGTCTGTCCCTATCCCCCTCACACATTAGTGTGTCTATCAGTATGCATCACATACACATGATACCGATATATATATATATATATATATATATATATATATATATATATATATAGATAGATATATTGCTATATAAATTACAATGATGCACAGATTGCCCACATATATCTACCCAACACATTTGTATAGCATACACACAGCAACAGTTAAAAAGACACCCCTGTTATACACACACATATACATATATATATATATATATATATATATATATATGTGTGTGTGTGTGTGTGTGTGTGGGGGGGATTTAAGAATGTCCCCACATGCCCTCAGAATGCTGAGGTTAGTTGCACGTACACATCACAACAGTTGTCCCAAACCAGACCAAGGTTGCAACAGTACATAATCCACTCACCCACAGACCCCTGTTCCTGCGGAATGTCACCATGTAGACAGACACAGGTGAGCAGGTATTGTACAATGCTTTCAATGCATGCCTTGGACAGGCCATATTGTCCCTGGCCACATGTTTACCTATCTAACTGCAACCAGCCATAAATGGCCATACTGGTAACTGTATACACATAGCAAGGATATTAACAGGTATCCCACTCCTAGGACACTAGATGCAATAACAGTACCAAGCAATATCACTCTGAAGGCCACACATGCTATCCAACACAAGGCTACTGTTCATACTTCACAAGTACTGTGCCTGCAATCACATATACAACAGATATAACCTATGGTGCATGCGATAAGTACTGCAAGCTGTATTATGTAATAGTAGATAGGTAGGGGTTCTAATCTCACATCAGCCAACTCTGTGTGTGTGTTTGTGTGTGTGTATGTGTGTGTGTGTGTGTGTGTGTGTGTGTGTGTGTGTGTGTGTGTGTGTGTGTGTAAATG
Source organism: Protopterus annectens (assembly GCF_019279795.1). Lineage (NCBI taxonomy): Eukaryota > Metazoa > Chordata > Ceratodontiformes > Protopteridae > Protopterus > Protopterus annectens. Next base: position 1,273,024,655 of record NC_056745.1, read on the forward strand.
TATCCCCTTGCAGCACTACCGACATGCACATATAGGTTATCTCTGTGCAATGGTTATGCATTTTATGGCCTTGTGACTAGCTACTGGCCTCTACATTGCCCTCCTCTACAAGGCTTGCTGATGTGATCCACCTTAGGAGCATTGGCATACAGTCACATATCAGATAAACTTTGTGGAGCATACGATAACTACTGTGAGCTATAGTGTGTAATATTAGACACATAGGGGTTCTAATCTCACATCAGCCAACTGTGTGTGTGTGTGTGTGTGTGTGTGTGTGTGTGTGTGTGTGTGTGTGTGTGTGTGTGTGTGTGTGTGTGTGTGTGTGTGTGTGTGTGTGTGTGTGTGTGTAAATATATCCCCTTGCAACACTACGGATATGCCCATATGGGCTATCTCAGTGCAATGTTTATGCATTTTATGGCCCTGTACCTAGCTGCTGTCCCTAAATTACCCTCCTCTAAATAATCATGGCTGATGTCCACCACCTGTCTATCCTGGACACAGGATATTTGTAGATATGTCAACTCCGCCACCACATCTTCTAGAGTTGCACGTTCACAAAACCCAGGTGACACATAGCAAGGGTAGCAGGCCTTATCACAAAGTATGAATGCATAATTACACTGACTGCATCCATTGTCCTTGATAGACTGCTCTACACATATGCCCCTAAGGATGCATGTACATATACTGCTGTACCTTACTGATGTCATATTTCTGCTGTGCTGCCATGCAATCTTGTACTGCTATATTGTCACCATGTGTCCATAGTTTATCCCCTTAGACTCCTGAAACAGAAACATGCACAGGTCCATGACACACCTATTATTCTGTAACGCTACCACCAATCCAACATCATGCAATAAAGATACATAAAGTTTGATGTGTATACATGACACATACCAGAATACAGTACCTGTTGTGTCCCACAACAAGTGCCATTGCAAAACAATACGGCACTACACAAGCACATATCAAGTAAAGTAGAAACACTGTGCATCAGACACATAGTAGCATTTCCCTGCATGGATGGCATGGATGGTAGGGATGTGGCACAGACATCATCACATTCACCGGGTGTGTTGGGGGAGTGCCGGAGGCCTAGGCTGTGCCAAACATTTCAAAATAAAAAAGACCTTCCAGGACCACCACAGCTATAAAACAAATGTTTTGTTAACCAATGTAGTAAGCACTTTCATGACCTAACAGTTGCTTCATCAGACTCACAGTATAAAACACATGCACCTAATTTATATCAAAAGTAGCCAAACAAAATCTACTTAGCAATGCAAATGCATTTAAATACACAGGAGCATAAACACACCAATGTTAAATATAATACAGCCTAAAAATGGTAATGGCATAAAATAATACTTCACACACCTTAAATCAATAGGAGAGTGTACACGCACGTAACAAATGTTTCAGTGAAACTGCATCATTAATCCCTGGTGACCTTCCTGGATTAAAATACAATATCCAGAATGTATTTTATAGCATCTACGGGACATTAGGAATGCTAAAGAGAGTTATGCGTTAGCACAACATGTAAAAATCTACATGAGTTTAAATTTTTTGTATTGGAGGTTATTAAGGATAGCATTAGGGGGATATTAGGAATAGAGCTGAGCTGCCAGAGCAGAGGTGAGTGTTGTATTTTAATTGCTATATTTGTATTTTTTACATGTGTTAACATTGGGGTGCTTATGCTTTTAAATTCATTTGCATTGCTAAGTAGATTTTGTTGATTGTCTGCTTTTGATATAAATTAGGTGCATGTGTTTTATACTGTGAGAGTCTGATGAAGCAACTGTTAGGTTGTGAAAGTGCTTACTAGGTTGCTTAATAAAATATTTGTTTTATAGCTGTGGTGGTCCTGAACCATTTTTTTTAATTTTTATTTGCGTTTTGGTGTACATGGTTTAGGATCTTTACCCAGGAACCGGTTGTTTTTTGTGGATTGTGCCAAACAGTTGACAGGGTGTGTGTGAGTCAGGAAGGGGTGCAGGTTAGATGGGCCATGGAGAGGTGCCGTGTGTGTCTGGTTGGTGACCTGCATGTGACAGTAGTGTTGGAGTGAGTGCATGTATACAGCCAAGCCCAGTGCTAGCCCTACATGAGTGTATGTTGGACAGCTGTGGACTGTACATGGTAGAGTGGACAGTTCACCATCTCTGGCCACCAACACGGAACTGGGTCTACCAGGAGTAGCACTGGCACCACCTTGCCCAAGGTCAGATGCAGTGCTAGTACCTGATGATGATTGCTGTCTGCTGGGGTTGTGTCACCCATGGGACCAACCAGGACCACATGCCCATGACCTACCATGTTGTGGTGTGGACAGCACACTAACCTCTGTAGTGCTGAAGGCACTGACACTACAGGAGCATAACTGTGCATGACCATGTGGACACAACAGATGGTGTTGCTGACCTACTTCCACGTGTCTGAAGCCCAGCTCCAACCAGATGTTCCAGCACAGACAATGTGTGGTCCAAGACAGACACTATCTCATCCCACCATCTGTCCACTGCATCAGTGAACCAATCTGGGGTGTCCCCAATGTGGTGCAGGCAGTCATGGATGTCAGACTGTACTGCATCCATAACCCTAAGCATCCATCTGGTGTTGCATTCAGAATATGCCTGTGCTTCCATGATGGCCCAAAACATGTGTGAAGTGACCCATGATGTGACACCTGCAACAGGTGGTGGATGGACAGCAGTCCTCCTATGAGCACCCCTGTCAATATGCCTGTATGGGGCCTCGCCAGCTCTCTGGTTATGGCCAGTGTCTACACTCATAGTTGTCACACTGTTTTGTTCAATGTCACCACCCTTTGACTGTCTAATATCTGTGGCCTCTGTGGACTAGGTATGTGTGGGCATACTGACTGTGTGTGGTGACATTGGGGGCAGAAGAGGGATGTCAACCTCTTTGACATATTCAGCCCCCAACAACCCCACCTGTGCCATCACTATGGCCACCATCGTTGTCAGAGTCAGATGAGACACTGACATCAGGTTGTGAGGGGGACAGACTCCAATCATCCTGGTCACCTGTGAAACCAAGACAAAAGCAGTACATTACTACCTGCACTTTTATGTAAGGTAATCCACACACAGTCATACAAATGGGGATCCAAAACTGCATTTCCAGTCTCCCATCTTCTCATCTCCTCTCCCATACACAACAGACAACCTCACAACAATCTTACAACAACATGCACAGACAAGTCAAGCCATTTATAACATGCACTTCAGCCACGTCCAGTTAAAGTTGCCAGTACAATCTGGCTGTAAGGTATGTCATATGACACTATATGTTTTAGAACTACACATAATATACGTATCTTGAGAATTATATGCCAGTACTAGTGTCAGTGCCGCAGCTATGTACCATCTCCCTTTTGTGTTTGAGCAGGAATCTTGGAGTAATTGCCTCATGCATACCAGACTGTGTAGCCGCATATAACTATAAGTACAAATGTGTCTATGGTTATTCAAATACACATCTGTGATTACCCAGTCTATGAAATAGAAGTTATGTTCTTACCATAACGTTCCATGTTAGTTGTCTTCTTCTCGCCTTCTTTCTTGCTGGATGGGTTCGGAGCCGACCTCGGCTCCGACTCGGCCACTCTAAAAGCTCGAGAGTTGGTTCCACCGGCTCGAGGCTCCCCTTATATCCCACAATGCTAGGCGGTATTACCTCAGATCTCGTTTGTAAGCTATGCCCAGCCAAAAATAACTCCAGAACCACTGGAAAAGGGAAAAACCCACCTCTATAAAAGGAAGGAAAGAAGGTGACCTGAAAACCTGAAGAAGGAATATATGCACAGAATAGCATATACCTATCTACAATAGAGGTGGTAGAAAGAGAGGTCACAATCAAACTCCTCTAGGTCTGTCCAGGCTAGGGGAAGGAGGGTGGGACGCAAGAAAGAAGGCGAGAAGAAGACAACTAACATGGAACGTTATGGTAAGAACATAACTTCTATATGTTAAGTTGTCAATCTCGCCTTCATTCTTGCTGGATGGGACCACGTCCCTAGCACCTTGTCCCGGGTGGCCTATCGGAACAGACTCTTGAGAACAGTGGAACCAAAGTTAGCTCTATGTCTAGAAGCTAAATCCAACTTGTAATGAGAAATGAAAGTGTGAGGAGTAGCCCAAGTAGCCGCTGCACAAATGGTGTCAATAGGCAGCCTGTCTTGGAAGGCTATAGAAGTAGCCAAGGCTCTGGTGGAGTGAGCCTTAGGTTTGTTAGGCAGCTTTTGGTGTCTAATTTCATAAGCAAAGGAAATCAGAGATGTTAGCCATCTGGAGAGTGATACCTTCGAAACTGAAAGTCCCTTTCTGCCTTTTGCATAAGAGACAAACAATTGGTCAGTTTTCCTGATCTGTTTGGTTCTATCCAAATAATACCTTAACTGACGATGAACATCTAGCCAATGCAATTTTTGTTCAGACCTGTTAGAAAAGTTAGGAAAAAACACAGGGAGGTCAATGCTTTGATTTAGGTTAGATACAGAGGCCACTTTAGGTAAGAAGGATGGATTGGTTCGTAAGGACACTCTGTCTTTATGAAACAATAGATACGGAGGTCGACTGCTGAGTGCATGAAGTTCTGAGACCCTTCTAGCTGAAGTAATGGCTACCAGAAAGAGAGTCTTCCAGGATAGCAATTTTAATGAACAGGAAGCTGCAGGTTCGAACGGGGGAAGAATCAAAGATGTGAGAACTAAATTAAGGTCCCAAGAAGGAGGAGGATTTCTTATAGGAGGTCTGAGAAGAAAAACTCCTTTCAAAAAGCTTTGCAAAGCTTGTGAGACATGATGGCAGAATCTGAGATGCCCACATGAAAGTTAGAAATAGCTGCCAATTGAACTTTAAGAGTAGAAGGAGATGAACCTGCATGGAAGAGTTCAGCTAGAAAATCAAGGACTATTTGGATGGAAGCAGTGAAAGGATCTATGTCCCTTCCTTGAGCCCAATAGGCAAAACGTTTCCACTTACTAAGATAAATCTTCCGAGTGGAAGATTTATGGGAAGCTATCAAAATATCTCGAACAGAGTGAGATATTTGAGGAAGCCTGGCTAAGGTTGGAATTGGAGGAACCAAGCAGTGAGGTTCAGAGACGGAGGGAGCGATGTAATTGACCCGATTGATGGATCAAAAGATCTGGAACTAGGTCCAGATGCCAAGGTTGCTCCAACAGAAATTGATGTAGAAAGGGGAACCAAACCTGTCGAGGCCAGTAAGGAGCAATGAGGATCAATGAGGCCTTCTGAGTGATAGCTTTCTGTATCACTTGAGAGATTAGTGGGAAGGGAGGAAATGCATACAGAAGTCCCCGGGGCCAAACCTGGACTAGAGCGTCTCTGCTGGGCTGGCCTGGTAACGGGAATAGGGTGAAATAATCTCTGCACTTGCTGTTTTGGGGAGTAGCAAAAAGGTTGCAATAAGGCTGACCCCACGAGAAAAATTTTCTCCAGAATAGAATCTTTCAGAGACCACTCGTGAGGCATGAGTATAGCTCTGCTCAATTTGTCCGTGATTAGATTGGACTTCCCGGGGATATGCGTTGCTATCAGAAACCACTGAGAAGAAATCGCCCATTGCCACAGTCTGAGTGCTTCTCGACATAGGGGATAGGACCTGGTTCCACCTTGTTTGTTGATATACCACACTACAGACATATTGTCCATCTGGATTGCTATCGTTCCCAAGGGAAGAGAGTCTTGAAGGGCTTGCAACGCTAAAAGCACTGCTCTCATCTCTAGAACATTTATATGCAAGTGGCATTCGTCTGGTTGCCATATGCCCTGGACTGTTCTGCCCTGATAATGCCCCTCCCATCCGATCAGGGAGGTGTCCGTTGTCAGAGTAGCAACCGGAGGGGGAGGAACAAAGGGTCTTCCCAGTAAGAGCTGAGGGGAAGAAACCCACCAAATAAGATGATTCTTGCATGCTTGCGTAATCATAATGGTGTGGGACATCGGAAGTTCCTGGTACGACCATTGTGTGAAGAGCATCCATTGAAGGATTCTCATGTGGAATCTGGCTAATAGAAGTAGAGGGATAGCAGCCGCCATAATCCCTAGTACTTTCAGAACTAATCTTACTTTGGCTCTGTTGCTGTGGAAGAGAAAAGAGACCAGTTTGCGTATGTCTGCTATTCTTTGGTCTGTTAGTCTCGCAGACATGTTGACTGTGTCTAGATTTGCACCTATGAAGGTAATAGCACGACAAGGTGACAAAACAGACTTTTCGCAATTTATTGAGATGCCTAACTTTTGACAAATGCGAAAGGTGTAGTCTCTGGCCATTAACAGAAGATGCTTGGTAGGAGCTGTGAGGAGCCAGTCGTCCAAATATGGAAACACCTGGAATCCTTGACGTCTCAGGTGAGAAGCTACCACTGCCATGCATTTGGTAAACACCCGGGGGGCAGGGCTCTGAATTGAAAGTGACTGGTTCCCAGCCGAAGCGGAGAAATCTCCTGGAGCGTCTGGTCACTTGATATGATAGTACGCATCCTGGAGGTCTATAGAGCACATCCAGTTTTCCTTTCCCAAAAGGGGTAGGATGGATTGTAGCGTGACCATCCGAAATCTTGTTTTCTTGACCGACTTGTTCAAGATACTGAGATCCAAAATGGGTCTCCAGTCCCCTGTTTTCTTTGGAACCAAAAAAAATTTGGAGTAGATTCCGGATCCTTGCTGGTCTGCTGGTACTGGCTGAATGGCTCTTTTTGCAAGCAACTTTGAAATTTCCAATGCTGCTTGATCCCTTTGAGCGGGTGGAACATCTGGAAGGGATTTTTTTGAATGATTTGGAGTACAAAAGAACGGAATGGAATAGCCTTCGGAAATGATGGACTGTACCCACTTGTCTTGAGTTAGGGATCGCCAGGCTTCTGGGTACAGTGACAATCTTCCCCTGACTGCCTCTGAAGGTGGACAGTCGGGCAACACCTCAGGGATGCTGAAAGGGCTTATCGGAGAAGGTTTCTCGATTGCCCTGGTTCTGCAGACCCCCCCTGCTTCTAGGGCGACATCTACCATTATTGTTCCCCCCTCTGCCTCTGGCGGGGAACCGACTCTGTGCATCAGACAAAGTCCCTTGAGATTGTTTGCGGAACCACATTTTCCCACTTTTCTGGCCTTTGGGGTAAGGCCTAGAAGGAGTAGAAAAACCGACTCCGACGGCAGAAAGAGTCTTGCCATCCGTCTCGCACCTAGTCAAGGTTTCTTTCACTTGAGGACCAAAGAGAGATGATCCATCAAAAGGGGAATTAGTGAAAGACGTTTTAAAGGGGTCCGCAAAGTTGCATAGCCGCATCCAGGCATGCCGGCGTAAGGCCACACCTGTCCCTGCGGCTCTGCTCGCTCCATCAGCCGCATATGAAAGGAGGTGCATGGAGGAGTTAGCTATAGAATTTAGGGTAGCCAGCTGAGTGTTCATCTTGTCCTGAAAACCCACAGCCGTAGGATCCTTCAACATGTCACTCGCTTCCTTGATCAAATCTCTTTGAAGACGAGTGAAATGGCATAGGTAGTTCAGTGAATGCATAGTAAAGGTCGCTGACGAAAACATCCGCTTCCCGTACCTGTCCATAGACCTAGATTCCTTGTTAGGAGGATGGACAGGCACCGAAGGATCAGCTAGTTCCTTCTTAGTGGCAGCAGCTACCACCATAGCATCCATAGAAACTCCCTTGGTCAGAAATTGTTTATCTGTTGGTGCCGTGATAAACTTTGATGGTCTCCTGGGAGTGGGGTCCACTGAATCAGGAGCCGTCCAAGCCTTTTTTGCTACCACCTGCATGAGGGGGTCAAAGGGGACACCCAGGAGGTGGAAGGGCGAGAGCCAAACGCCTCAAGATACACATATTCATCCTCCGAAGGGTTAAGGGCTGGCCAATTTCCCCTCTGTTTCAGGATTTCTAGAATGTCTGCAAAGGAGACATCTTCAGAAGGGGAACGGGGAACCCTCGAATCCTCTAAATCTGTGTCAGAGGTGACAGACTCAGGTGAGTCTATGTGTTTCCTCTTACACTTTCTCTTCCTAGGGGCTCCCTGCCAATTCAGGAGAGGCCTCGAAGAGGATGAGATCCCCACAGGGGATTCTTGAGGAGCTGGCTCTCTGCGGTCTGGGATGAGGGAGTGAGTAGACATAACCTGAGGCACCGAAGAGGGAGGGGCGGACGGAGCCGACTGTGGAGTTGAACCAGGTTCCAACACACTCCGCATGACCTCGAACGCACCCCTGTCAGGCAGAGCCAGAGGTCCCCGCTCCGAAAAGCTGAGAACCCCCCTCGGCACCGACAGTGATGGCTCCGAGGCCGATGTCGGAGCCGAACTCACCAGCGCCGAGGCACCGAGAGGGAGAGCGGGGTCGGACAAGAGTCCGATGCCACTCACCCCCTCGGAGCCGACGAGGGAAGTCCGGTGCCGAGATTCTTCCAAGGAAGAAATCGGAGCAGACGACAGAGCCAAAGACATTTGTATCGGCTCCGACGCTACCACAGTCTCGGTTCCGAAACGCCCCAGCTCCGAACTCAAAGGAGTCGGAGGAGGAACATTTTGAGGAACAGGGTCAAGCATCGACTGATGAGTCGGGCTCTGAAGCATTTGGGCCAGTGCCTCGGACTTAAGAAGTCGACTCACTACCCTCTGAAGGTCATGATCCGAAAGCCTCGATGACCTAGAGGAGTGAGATCTATGGCTCCATTCAGACAGCAAGGGAGATGCTGGAGCCGAATGAACGGAGCCAAGGGACGGTGACCTAGACCTCTTTCTAGATGTCGGCTCCGATGGTCTGATCGGAGCCGACACAGGAATTTCCAATGCCTCGGCTCCAGCTGGAGCCGAGGAAACCACAGAAGCTGCAGTCTGAGACTCATCGGCTCCAGCCGGAGCCGATGTAGCAGGAGGTTTCGAAGCCTTAGGCCTCGACTCAGAAGCTGGAGTCGAGGACCTAGAAGCCTTAGAGGGTTTGCCCGGTAACAGTAAGGGAACCCTCAGGCTTAAGCAAACCTCTTAAAATAAGTTTATTTTTTCTTTCCTGCAGGACTCTAGGGCTGAAGCCATGGCATACAGCACAAGAGTCCTGCAGGTGTAAAGGTCCCAGGCAGTAAACACAAGAAATGTGACCGTCTGTCAGAGACATTTTCTGACAGCACGAGTCACACTTCTTGAAGCCTGAGACCTTTGAATCCTTGGACATTTTCAAGGAACAGAAAAGTGTAACCACCACACAAAAACACAAACACACCGATTACACTATCAGTAAGTAAGTTTAAACTAAGTTAAAACTAATAAGTTTAGTTAGTTTAGTTTTTATATATCCCTACAAAAAGGCACATACACTCCACTATTAGGGATGGAAGGGCCCGAAGGCCTAAGGAAAGCACTTATAAGTTCTTGAGGTAAAAAGGGTGGATAAAAGGGTAGAAAAGGATCAAAATCCACTAAACTAAGGGAATAATGAGAAAAAACTAAGTTAATGGGGTTTAAATTAACTATTAGACTGATCTAATGAACTGACCTGAAGCCGGTAGAAAACAAAACACCTCGATCGCTGTAGCGGCAAACGAGATCTGAGGTAATACCGCCTAGCATTGTGGGATATAAGGGGAGCCTCGAGCCGGTGGAACCAACTCTCAAGCTTTTAGAGTGGCCGAGTCGGAGCCGAGGTCAGCTCCGAACCCATCCAGCAAGAATGAAGGCGAGATTGACAACTTAACATCTGTAGTTAACTGTCCCAGAATGGAATATACAAGTATACTACTCTGGCTAAACACAACATTTGTACATAGGGCAGTTTGGTAGCCCTTAACTTTGATAGGGCATATATGATCCATAAAAGCAGTATCACACTTACCAGGTACAGGATCATGGATGTGGGCCACACCTGACAGACCTATGAAAAGGTGAGGGAGAGGTATTGTCAGCACCACCAAATGTTGCAGCACTACAAGGTAAAATGTGCATATATCCACATGTACAGTAGCTACTGTAACACTGGCTGTATTGCTGATGTTCTAAGTATGTGTGTACAACTGAGCATAAATCCCAACACCCCCCAATGCAGATAAACCTGACACCTATGTACAGGTATGTACAGCCTGTCACAATGACTGAGACAATATTACACTGGAGAACAGATTATGCTTACCTGGATGTTCCTCTGCTGTGGACACTGTGGCACCCAGCTCCACGATGTATGGTACGATGGATGCCTGGGTGCTGTTGTGTATTCCTTGGTTCACCAGGAATTCCTCTGTGGCTGAGAGTGGTTGTTCTATTGCAGGCCCTCCAGTAGTGGTGGAGTGATCTCTGACAACAATTGCCTTTCGTTATGCCGCATTCAACATGTCTGTGGACCAGTGTCGGACGTGCTCACAGGTCCTGTCCTGTTGGCCAATCTGATTGACATCCTGCACAAGGTCTACCCACAATGCTGCCTGATGTTCCCAATTTTGCCTCCCCCTGGACAGGATCTGATGGTGCTGTCTCAGTTCATCCACTATTACATTATTCTCTGCATCTGAGAAGGGGGCATGTCTTCTGCGGTACATGGTTCCTGAAAGATAACAGAAGGGGAACACATTACAGAACCAGATATGTAGACATCCACTATGTACAGATCTAGCACACCCATAATGACCTGCACTATCCAGTGCTCCCTCACACGTCATACCCCACAGTCTGGCAACACACTACCTGTGTGGATACCACCATGATAGAAGTAATACTGGGGTATGTTCCTATGTGCTATGACAGATTCTGCTGTATGCTCCTATACCCAGGACTGCAGTCTACTGTGGTGTGTCACCTACAGGCAAACACCCACTAATATGTTGTATGGCCACTGCCAGACAAATAGCAGTGTGGTATTACAACCACTATATAGGGACAGTCCAGCAACAGACTTGTGCCACAATGACAGAAACCAATGCAAACCTGCTGTAGTATATGTTCCATGTAGGCATCATACCTCTCAACTATGCAGATGTTTGCAGACTGTCAAGATATTTGCCTCATAGTTTTTGTCACTTCCACGCAACATTGTGGATTTCTGACAAAAGGTTGGCCAATCATTGATGGTTGATGTCAGAAAATAAAGACAGACATCTGAGTTTAAAACATCATACCCTTCAGAACACAGTTATGCTACTGTAATATCTGTTATTCTATTTACTTTCATACTTTGTATGGGCAATAGTTACAGTGTCCCTAATTTTGGGCCACTGTCCTCTCCTTTAATTATGGCTTTGTTCAAATATTTTACTGTAACAGGTTGACAGCTATGTTAGGCAAAACAGCTGAATTGCACTATCATTAGATAATGACATGCCACCACAGTGCAATACATAAGGCCTTAATGTAGTCCTAGGTCCCTTTCTTAGCTGTTAACATGGACATTACTGAGGTGTGGAGACTACAGAATCATAGAGGGTAGGTACCAGGACAGTCAACTGTAGAGATTTATACAGTATGTCCACAGTTTTGTCTCATATGTGTGGTCAGTGTCCCATGACATTGTGGTCATCTGGCACTTCACTGCCAAACATTATAGGTTGAGGTCAGTAATGGAAGACACACATTTGAGTGTCAGACTTCATACTCCCATGAATATACACGCTAATGCAATAGATGTTATTATATCAACTTACTATCAATGTAAGAGCAACTACAAAACATGTCCCAATCTATGTACCTTTGTCCCCCCATTAAGTATGGCTGTGTCCGGATTCCTTGTGTTAGGGAGTTGGGAGGTTTGGAAGGTCTGTAGTAGCTACCTTTACATACAAAAAAGGCGAACCAGGAACAACTGCAGACCACCGATTTATTTATTTATTTAACCAAAATTGTACTAAGCGCTTTCACCCACACACATCAGGGCATCTTCAGAGTACTGACAATCCTTGTGTTGAACCTCTTTTTAAATCCTTATGTAAATTAGATAATTGAACAATTAAACAATTAAACAAATAAACAAATTATTACCTACGCAGCTAAAAATTCTTAAAGGTACAATGAGCAAAAATTTAAAAGCATGAGGCGGTTATTCAAACAGCCTGTGGCCGATTCAGTTGCTGAGAACAACTTGAATACCACTAATAGCCACTCCAGTTTACAACAGAACTATAGAGTTAATAATGAGAATGGAGAAGGTGTTTTTTTAGAGGAGCCGACACTGAGAAGGTCAGAGCGGCTCCAGGACCGGTATGGGGGTCAACAATATCAGCAGAATCGACCATATTACAAGACAACACACAGAACAAATTCTTGGTACCGCTAAATAGTAGTCACAGTAGTAATAATATAACATGTATGAGTGAGGCACCAGTTTATCAAACTAGTCATTTTATGAGTGATATTTATGACAGTGTCACTTCATGCCACAATTATATGGATAGTGGTGATAGACTGCCATATTCTATGGTATTTACACAGGAGAAGGACACTGATAACACTGACTGGCACTGTTCTGTTATTACAGAAGGAGGGTTTAGTATATACAATTATACTGATACTTGTTTTAATGCTGCCTATGTTAAACTTTTTAAGAAGGGTTTTAGATTTGTCCCTTCATTTAAATTAGATGTTGGTAGAATTTTGATCAATTTAAAACTTTACACTAGAGCACTTAACCTTAAGCTGTTTTTTGTTAACAACAAATGTAACCAGAGAGACAATACTAGTTTTACTCTAAAAAGGAGTAGTACTTTTATACCCCTGTTAGATATTATGAATATAAGGCTGAAATTAATTCTGTTGTAAATATGCTGAAAGAAAAAGCTTGCTTAAATGCAGAAACAGAGTTTAGTAATATGTGATCAGCAACCATACTAAATGACTGTGGCTTAAAAAAATAAGACACACACACATCAAGAAAGCTGAACTTCTTACAGACATGACAAGAATGTAATCTGCTTTCACTGGACAACAGGACATGCTTTTCTAAGAAAGTTTAAAAATGTGCTTTTCTAATCCACAAGGCGTTTCCTTGAAGACAGTTTACTTATCAGCATTTGCACAAGAACAGATGTGTTAGCATTTGCGTCATCAAGGCAGTATCTTTCCAAAACCAAGAGGGTGTGTGTTTAACTAAAATATGTATAAAAAGTCTGTATTAAATCTAGTTATGTTAGAGGTATGGTAGGGCACAAGTCCTGAGGTAAATGGTATATCTCTCACATCATCTGTACTATATGAGAAGTAAAGTTGGAACAGTACTTTTAAGCTGCAACATTTGTCCAGTTTGGTTTATTATAAAAAGTTATTGGTTACTGCTCTCTAAAGTTGATGCTGCAAAGTATATTCTCTCATCAGTGTATATTCTGCAAGTTTCTGTATGCGACAGACTGTGAATGCAAATATAACTAGACTTTGAATTTTAGCAGAATCCAGCCAGCAAATCCCACAGCAAGAGCAAGCAGTAAGAAGCCGTAAGCAGAGCTCAATATATATTTTTTCAATGGCGAGGCAACTGAGAGTCTAGCACCATATATTTTTTCAATGGCAAGCTAGCCTGCATCTGAACCTACACTCTGCATTCAAACACAGGGGGAGTGATAGTAAGCCCTACAGAGGGTTACTTCAGTTAAATTGCAGTAACTAACATTTGTACGTATGTGTCAATTCTGAACAGAAGTATTCCAGTTTATGCAGCTTGCAGTAGTAAAGTTTTTTAGACGTCTACATCCGGAGTGAGACAGAAGTTCCAGTCGCAGTGCTATAATTTCACTAAAGAAAAGGGGGATATCCACTAGCCCAACAGTCCACTGCCTGTTGTGCTTCACCAGCTTCTCAAGTGACTCTGAAAAATTTCTAGCCATCAGCAACAATAGCCTGATCACCTGTTTTCTTGCTAACTGGTAAGACTTTTTTTCTGTGTCACATATTTAGTGTGGATGATGTTAAATAGTTTGTATATTTCTTAAACAGTTTGTATATGTTTAGACAGTTTGGATGTTTAATTAGACAGTATGGATATTTTCATGCATAATTCAAGCAAATGTAAAAAATTGCAATGTTGGTATACACAGCATATCAGTAAATGTAAAACCTTAGTAGGGCAGATTGATAGTAAGGCATTATGCAAATGTATTACAATATTTGACTGGTATCTCAAAGAAAACCATGTGAAATATGACAAATGTTTATTGTGTGATTCAACAAAAACTGCATTTTGTGTATTATGTCATAAAACAATAGACTGTGAAGACAGATCTGTTCATGATAAAGAATTAACTAAGGCTAAAGTGTTTTTATTATATTCAGATGTTAAACAGTTATGTCCTGTCACCACATGTGAGTCAAATCAGTTACTGATAGAACCACTAGTACATTTTGTTACAAAAAAATGTAGTAAACGTCTAAAAAAGAGACACAATGAGTTCAGGAAGTTTAGACAAGTTATACAAACATTTTTTCAAAAGTGCATAAGAGTTTCAGATTCAGCAGAACAGGTTCCTGAGACATATCAGGCAGACCATGAGGAGACTCTTAAACAGTTACAAGATGAAGAAAATAGATTAGCTGAACTGACAGAGACTGACTTCCTTCATACATTGGGAAAGAGTAGGAAACTACAGCTGATCTGTGCAAAAGAAATATATTTTATAATATGTTTGTGTTTTGAAAATGGTTAAGCTTACATGGTAGGATGATAAGATCTGACAAATCATTTCAAATGTTTAAAACTTCCATTCAATTAAAGCAATGTATTTATCAGTACTACAGTAAAGTAGAGCATATGACTGACATTCTCATAGCATAGTCAAAAGGTAAACAAACCAGTTCTTGTATATAAAAATTAAATAAAAAATAGTTAATAAGAGTAATGATTTAAAGTCACAAGACTGACATGCATGTATTTTCTTTTTATACAACACACAAGAATAACAGGCAGACAACAGCAAATATAAATAATGTAAATATATATATGTGTTTGTTAAGCTAATATCTATTTATTTTTTTACATTTTTTTTATATAATTGTATAGTAACACCACAACAAACAGTTAAAGTTCTGAATTTTTAAAATAAATAAAATCACGGATGGTATTAGTCAAACAGTCTTTGTAAAATGAATGTCAGAACAGTTAAATAAATAAAAAAATACTGAAATCAAAAGTTAAAAAATATATATGATTAAAGGAAAAATGCTAAAAAGGGCTAATTGAAATGTGAGCTCAGATCTTCCTAAACTGGATGAATAGTTACAGGAAATGTTGAACAGATAAGATAAGAAACAAGACTGCCAGACAAGTGGCTTGAGTTTTTCTAAAAACTTATTATTTAAAACATAATTGTTAAAATGTTCACATGCAACACTATTTGGTAATTATAATAAAACATCACAATTGTGCATATATGTCACTGATAAAAATAAAAAAAAAACCTTAGTTACATCAAGTATAGCCAACAGATGGGTTATAGTATACATACAGTTCAAATAAAGTATACAGGAGGGTACAAATAACTACTACTAGTAGAAATAGACAGCAAAGGCAACAGAAAAGATGATCAAATCAGACAAAGGTCTATAGTTTGGTAACCTAATAAAGCAAATGTATAATCAAAGTGTTGGGCTGACATACATTATAAAACAAATAAACAATACTGCAGTACTACAGGGGGAGGGGTACTTTATCAGTTTTACACACTGTGTGAACAGTATGTGTTGCAAAAGGGTCTGAAATAAAGCTAAGAGCAGAAGTTCCTTCTTAACAATACTCTTTTAGGGGGAGGAAAAAACAGGTATTAGTGCATTAGAAATATTGGTAAACAGATTGAACCTGACAGAATAAGATATTTTAGTATTAAATTGTATTTACAACCTGTTAAACTGTAAAGTTATACAACAGATGGTTTAAAAAAACAAGAGATGGCTTAAAACTGATTAAAGATATACAAGAGAAAGTAAAGATATGTATAAATTGAGCAAGAATGGTCACTATTTTTTAATATGTTTTTGACAAAACAATGTTGGTATAAAAAAGAAAATAACAGGACATATGGATTTGGTATCAATTCCACTAGATATTTCTAAAGAGACATAAACATTTTCCAAGATTTTGCTTAATATTAATGCTATTAAATTTGTAAGATTAGACTAAATTTACTTTATAGTCTTTGTATGTACAAATACAGAAGTATTCAGTACAAATTAAATTAATGTCTAGCAATGAATATGTGTGAAAAAACATGTTTTAAAAAAATTGGGTTCAGGATAGCTGCTAGATTGAAATGCATGAATAGCAAACAGTCTGTGTAAATACATACTGTACAGAATACATTGTAATAAGTTTAAAAGTAATTTGTCAAGTTGTAATATCACTGGTTTTACCCCAGTAAAATAATTGCTTTCAAATATTTATTATCTAAGCCCAGTTCAGTACTTTATGTTCACTTCACGTTCAACCAAGATGTTAATGAGCATTTCAAAGACATGATCATAATGTTATGGTTAAAATGACATTGAAACTGTATATTTTCAGTAGTGTATAAATGCTTGCAGTAGCACATGGTTCTTGTCTCTTATAGTTAATTCAACAAGTTGCAAAGAGTTAATGAAACAGTTCTAAATCATAAATTAAATTCTGTAATTGCAAAAGAATAAATTAATCAAGTTAAACTAAAGCAGACACAGCACATAACTGATAAAATAATTTCACAGAATGGTCTGCAAAAGAAAAAGTTGTTAAATACATTCAGTTTGGCAGTAATACTTTAATATCATTGTATTAACTATGTAAAATTGCATTTTGATTTGTTGTATCAAAAGACTATATAATGTGATCAAAAAATACATATCAGTATAAAATGTTTTGAGTATATTTAAAAACAGAGGGAATTGTTAGATATTATGAATATAAGGCTGAAATTAATTCTGTTGTAAATATGCTGAAAGAAAAAGCTTGCTTAAATGCAGAAACAGAGTTTAGTAATATGTGATCAGCAACCATACTAAATGACTGTGGCTTAAAAAAATAAGACACACACACATCAAGAAAGCTGAACTTCTTACAGACATGACAAGAATGTAATCTGCTTTCACTGGACAACAGGACATGCTTTTCTAAGAAAGTTTAAAAATGTGCTTTTCTAATCCACAAGGCGTTTCCTTGAAGACAGTTTACTTATCAGCATTTGCACAAGAACAGATGTGTTAGCATTTGCGTCATCAAGGCAGTATCTTTCCAAAACCAAGAGGGTGTGTGTTTAACTAAAATATGTATAAAAAGTCTGTATTAAATCTAGTTATGTTAGAGGTATGGTAGGGACACAAGTCCTGAGGTAAATGGTATATCTCTCACATCATCTGTACTATATGAGAAGTAAAGTTGGAACAGTACTTTTAAGCTGCAACATTTGTCCAGTTTGGTTTATTATAAAAGTTATTGGTTACTGCTCTCTAAAGTTGATGCTGCAAAGTATATTCTCTCATCAGTGTATATTCTGCAAGTTTCTGTATGCAACAGACTGTGAATGGAAATATAACTAGACTTTGAATTTTAGCAGAATCCAGCCAGCAAATCCCACAGCAAGAGCAAGCAGTAAGAAGCAGTAAGCAGAGCTCAATATATATTTTTTCAATGGCGAGGCAGCTGAGTGACTAGCACCATATATTTTTTCAACCCCCACAGAACCCAATGATTTATTTGTTTGAGAGATTATGTGAAACACAAATCAGAAGAATATTAAAGAATGAAAAAATGACTTCTGATAATTTGACTTCCGCTGAAAAATTTTGTCTTAAGGAATTAACTTCTACCGACAAATATAGGGTAATGAAACCCGATAAAGGGGGTGGGGTTGTTATTATGAGCAAAACAGACTATTTGAACAAAATGACAATAATGTTGAGTGACAATACGACGTATGAAAAAGTGTCAAAACATGAAATGGAAAGGGCATATGTTAAGGTGGATTGGTATCTATATGAATTTTTGATGGATGGAGTCATCACCAAAGATGAATATAATTTTTTATTAGTGGAATATCCAATGACGCCATCCATTTTTGGTATCCCCAAAATCCATAAGGACATACACAATCCACCCTTTAGGCCCATAGTCTCTGCCAGGGGTTCAAAGACTGAAGCCATTGCTGCTTATATAGATTTGCACTGTAAGGGAACTTTAAAACATATGCCTCATATATTAAAAGATTCCTGGCATTGTCTAGAAAAAGCTAGAGAACATTTTGTTGATATTGAAGACGATATGACAATGGTAACTATTGATGTTGTCAACCTATTCACAGTGATTCCTCATGACTTAGGTCTTGAAATGTTTGAGACAAGTTTGCTGAAATTTAGTGAGTCTAATAAGGCTAAATGCAAATTGTTACGTGAACTGATTGCTATTGTACTTGAAAACAATTTTATGTTTATTAATGGTGAATATTATAAACAAAGTACAGGTGTGGCCATGGGGGCTAGATGTGCCCCCATTTATGCCAATTTGGTGTTAGCCTTATGGGAAACACAAAGTGTTTTTACTTCTAGTTTCTGGCCTAACATTGCCCTTTACTTAAGGTACCTGGACGACATTCTTATTTTTTGGAAGGGCAACAGAGAAATGCTTATTGAGTTTGAAAATTTTCTAAAAACGACATCTAGTTTTTTGAATTTCACTTTTAAGATATTTGACAACAATTGTGAGTATTTAGATATTTTATTCTATAAAAACATGAGCAAGTTAGAATCAAGTATTTTTAGGAAAAAAACTCATTCCAATTCTTTTTTACATTTTGATAGTTGCCATCCCTATTACCAGAAAAAGAATTTAGTAAAGGGACAGATGGCCAGATTTTCTAGAATTATTAGTGAAGACATTAATTTTTACAATGAGATTAAAATATTATCAGATATGTTTCTGGATAGAGGTTATCCATTAGAATTAATTGTTAAAGTTAGTGAAGAGATTTATATTAAAAGACATCAAATATACAAACCTATATTAAAATACGGTTTTGACAACAGTATATCTAGGACTAATAACACTACTAGAAATGACACCTTTATTATACCATTTAATGATATATCACCCAGGATAGTTAATATAGTACATGAGACCTGGATAAGTATTCTCCAGAATAACGGTGACCTTATTGATAATTTAGGGACTGGGCCCAAGGTCACTTATAGTAGGGGATGAATCTTAAAGAACATTTTGAGAAAGTTAATAATAAGAATATGCTCAACACATCTTTGATAAGCAAATGTGGGCATGCCATACTTGTAAATTTATTAATGATGGACCATATGTTGCGGTACAAAATTTTGGCAAAACAATTAGATGCCCAGGTCATTGTAATTGCAACACAAAAATGGTGGTGTACCTAGCTATATGTTCATCATGCCCAGCCTTTTATGTTGGCAAAACGATAAGGAAACTTCGAGAAAGGATAGTGGAACATGTTAGAGACATTAAAAAACAGAAAAATACTAGTTCTCTTTATATGCATAGTCTAAGATGCCAGAATTTTAAGAGATTTTTATTCTTTTTTATTCTTTGTTATTGACAGAATTGTATACTACAATAATAACAAAGGTGGTGATGACAACACCTTACTTGAGACTAAAGAATGTTTATGGCAATTATGGCTAAATGCAAGTTCTAGCCCTGGTATTAACGAACATATTTCTATATCAAGTATACTAAAGTACAAGTCTCAATTTATTTGATCTTGTATGTATTAGGTTAACATCTGATAATTTAATGTTTTAAATATTTTGTATAACAATATGAATTTTAATGTTAGAAAATTTTTTAATGAATGATTTTATGCTGGATTGTATAACAATTGTTTATATTTAATAATTATTTAGATTTATACTATTATCTAGATATTTATATATGTATTTTTACTTTTATTTATTGGTATTACATATACATAGTTTTTGACAAGAAGGTTTTATTACATTTACAAATTAACAAGTTTGCACAAGTCCTGGCTGTTTATGTTCATTTTTGCTGATTGTACCTTTAAGAATTTTTAGCTGCGTAGGTAATAATTTGTTTAATTGTTTAATTGTTCAATTATCTAATTTACATAAGGATTTAAAAAGAGGTTAAACACAAGGATTGTCAGTACTCTGAAGATGCCCTGATGTGTGTGGGTGAAAGCGCTTAGTACAATTTTGGTTAAATAAATAAATAAATCGGTAGTCTGTAGTTGTTCCTGGTTTGCCTTTTTTGTTTTACTAGTTCTGGAAGTTTGTTTTTAGTACCTTTACATACAGGTGTGTGCTACAGGCTTCAGCAGCACATAGGGAGGAATGCAAACACTTTGGTGGACAACAAGTTGTACATGTAACTATGGCAGCTGTGGCAGCCCTGTTGTTATTGCAGAGCCAGGGTAAGGGCACCCTTTACAGTTGAATTGAGGCATGTGATTAAGGTACATCTGTCATGCAACAATGTCAATAACACCGTAGTAGGCAACATACAGTTATGCTGTACGGACATGTGCAGTGTGTCCTCACCTTCAAGCCTTTGACTTAGAAAACTGGATTGTAGTTCTTTAATTAGCAGTAATCTGTACAGATAAAGTGTGCATGACTCAGTCATTAATTGCTGTCTTCAGTATAATGTAATTGCACTGCAGCACAAGACTGTAGTTGAACCCAGGACCGTGTGTGGCAAAATGTACTGCATGCAAGACATTTACCAGACTGAGCTACTGAGTCACTGCTACAGCAGGTGTATTTGCAAGGTATATACCAACCTATGAACCTATATGTGCAGACATACAGGCTATGACACACATTATTTGCATTCATCAGTATGTGTATAGCGTTTTATGGCTATATCTCTGCACCAGGGTCCACGTTGAACATGTTCCTTGCCATTGTTGCCTTAGCAGGTGTCTTTGTGCATGTTGCTGATACAAGGGCACATTTACCTGCTATCGCAGGACTCACTTACATCCATTTTTATGTCTTTGGCTGTCTAGTGGTGTATTATTGCACCAGAGTCCAAGGAACACTCCCAAGTTTTCCATTAATTTATAATTCCAGTTTGTGTGGTGTGGTGCAGCGCACAGCTCCTCTAAGACACGCCTAATGACTGTAAGTGGCAATCACTGTGTTTTGCTGAAAACACATGTTTTAATTAAGATCTGTGTGGCATGATGGGTTAATGCAGTGTGCTGCAGTTGTGATGGGCTTGGGTTCAAAACATGGCAGAGGTGTTTATTTTGTACATGTGACTAACAAAGTTATAAACACATTTACTCATTAGAGCTCTATCTAGCTGAGCTAAGTGAAGCTGCACGCCATGCATGCTAAAAAAATATAAAGAAAAGAAAAAAGGGGAGATAGGAAAGTGGGAAATGGGAGCAAGCAGGGAGAAAAACATAGTGAAAGGCAGGTAGGGATGTGCAGGAAGGGTGTAGGGAGGAACCATAGCTATCCATTTCTTGTACAGCAACAGCTGTGCACTGTGACAGATTTTGTAGATAAATTTGAACTCTCAAACCCCAGAGAGAGGAGCGAGGACATCATAACTGCATTGTCAAGTGAATTGGGCCAAATTACTTTTGGAAGGGACTTAGGTATGTGTGGAGAGGTAAGCTGGGTAGGAGAGGATGCATTCACAGACAGACAAGACAGGCAAGACAGCAGACATGGGTGGTGAGTGACACATGAAGTGGGTGAACACCTTGGATGGGGAGGGTGTTGTGGAGTCCAAGTTCAACATGTCTCCAGACGGCAGCAGTGTGACTCATGTCCCCAACCATGGGGCTGTTGACACTTCCTCTTCACTGCCCTGAGGGTGGCTGTGCTGGAGGCTGGGTGCCACAGTGAGGCTGCCCTACCAGGTTGGCCAGCAAACCCTCAGTCCAGCACAGGTGGTGTTCATAATGCCAATGAACAATCCTGTGCACTATGACTGGCAGTTCAGCCTGGGTGTCAATGCCATCACTGCCACCACTCCCAGGGGCAGGGCAGGCCCCGTCCCATGAGGCGGTTCCACCTGACTCCACAGGTGGTACAGAGGCAGTGGACGGGACACCACTGGTCTGTGTCCCAGACATGCTGGGACCTGGTGCCATGGCCAGTTGAGACAAGGTAGGTGGATCACCTGGAACTGGCCTACCTTGATGTGCTGTAGTAATGGAGGTATAGCAATAAGTATAGGTTAGTTGTGAACAAATCATTGTTAGTAATAACAGCATGGCAGAATGTTGGCAATAACCCAATTACATATTAATGCATATTACATGAAGCACAACAATAAATAACAGAACAGTCAGTATGTAATGTAATGGTCTGCAAAGCCATGAAGACTTGTGCAACTTGGACTCCACAGCACCCTCCCCATCCAAGGTGTTCACCCACCTCATGTGTCACCTATCACCCCTGTCTGCTGTCTTGTCTGTCTGTGGATGCATCCTCTCCTACCCAGCTTACCTCTCCACACATACCTAAGTCCATTCCACAAATAATTTGGTCCAACTCACTTGACAATGCAGTTATGTTGTCCTCACTCTTCTCTCTGGGGTTTGAGAGTTCAAATTTATCTAGTGAATTACAGAATGAACTGGCACCTCACCTAAGCACCATGTTCAATCATAGCCTCACCTCAGGCTTTGTGCCCACTGAATGGTGCACAGCGACGGTTATCCCACTCCACAAAGGGGGAGCCACCACAGACCCCAGGAGCTACTGCCCCATTAGCCTAATGAGCCTGGTCTGCAAGGCCATGGAACATATCATCATGGAACTTATAAACAAAGACATTGATAATCTCCAAACTCTGGACCCCACCGAGTTCGGGTTTGTAAAAGGCAGATCATGTCTCCTAAATCTGACTGACTTCTTTGAAGCAGTCACCAAAGCTGTAGACGAGGGTAAGGTGGTTCACACAGCCTAGCTAGATCTTGCCAAGGCTTTTGACACCATTCCCCACTCTGGAATTATAGATAAACTCACTAAACTAGGTATAAATCCCTATGTCACAAGATGGGTTGCCAACTGGCTCACTGACAGAACCCGCACTGTGAAAGTAACAGACTCCAAATCCAACTTCAGACCAATGACAAGTAGAGTACCACAAGGTTCAGTCCTGGATCCTTTCCTGCTTGGTATCTACTTTTCTGAAATACAGGCTAACACAGAAGGTCTTTGGCTAATGAATTTCACAGATGACTGCAAACTAGGAGCCATAATTGAAACTCCTAATGATGTGGATATCCTACAAAAGGGCCTCACTGAGACAGATGCTTGGTGTCAAAGCCATGGCCTTAAGCTCAATGCCAAAAAGTGCATTGTCATCCCCTTTAGTAAAAACACCGTACCCATGAGCTACCACATAGGTAGTAGTCTACTTAACTTCAAAAGTGTGATAAGAGAACTTGGGACACAGGTGGACAGTAGTCTCTCCTTTGATAATCACATCGCCACAGTAGTCAGAAAATCCTTCTACGTAGCACACCTCATCACAAAAGGTTTTTCTTCCAGGAAAAAAGAGGTTATTGTTCCCCTCTACTCATCATTCATTAGACCCATTATAGAGTACAATGCCCCTTTTGGTATGCACCTCACAAGACATCTACAACAACTGGAAAGGCTGCAGAAATACCTCACAAAGAGGATTACTGGCCTCAAACAGATGCCCTATGCAGACCGTCTAAAAAAACTCAAGCTTTACTCCGTTGCATATCGCCTACTCAGAGGCGATCTCTGCCTAACACACAAAGCTATGTCAAACCCAGAGCTGTTGGACATGCTCCACTTAAAGAAATCCCAATCCCTCTGAGCTGCATGCTCTAGGGACCTAAACCTTGCCACCACAATAAACAGAACATGCTGGAGGGATATATTCCTGTCCTAGAGACTTCCCATACTCTGGAACAAACTACCTATCTGTATTAAACAAAGCTCCTCATTAGCACTCTTCAAGAAAAATCTTGATGATTGGATGGGAAATAGGAAATTCACACCTGGGATCACCACTGTGGCTCTGCTCGACAAGGGCACAGGAAAATAATTTTCTTGGGTGGCGAAAGCCAGGGTACCTTTTTGACTAGGCTTCTATAGGTCCTAGGGCCAATAGCCTAGTACCTACCTATGAACCTGTGCCAGTAACAGTTACAGCATAACACCAACAAAATAGGCAATTTAACAAGATATGTTAATATGCAACCATTATAAAACAACACAATAATAAAACACATGTCCCAAAATACAGTTAATGTAACAACATATGTTAATAGTAAACCATAACCAATGAATAACAATAGGAAATAAATGCAGATTAGGGGTGGGGAGAGAGAGAAAAACAGTCCATTAGTATAATTTCTGGTTATTTCTTTCACAACAGTACTACTATCTATTCTATGGGTCTGTATTTTCCTTATGTGTACAGTGACTACAAGTCTCCCATAGCTGATGTAACATGTACATACCTCTAAAGCAATTTGCATGGGACACTATGAGCCATGCAGTAACAATTGGAGGTGCACAACTACACAGAACACCTACACATCAGTTGGACCTATATAACTACCAAGCTGTTCTGTGGGATGATTTGTTGATACTTTGCAATCTAGGTAATAATTTCCATGGTTATCCTGTGACAGATGGATTATGCACTATTAATTACATAATGTGAAATTGTGACACTTGAGAGACATGTATGCATACAGCACAGACACTAAACAGCTGTCATGCTTTGTTTGGCAGGCATGGGAATAGAAACAATAGCAGTGACTGCAGTGACTGCAGAGGACATCTGCATAGGATGTATTAATTTACTGCAGCAACTTTTAGCAGACACTCCAGGCATACAGCCACACTGGGATTACACATTTTTTTTCTGACTGAACACTGCTGATGAACACATTCTTGCTAATGATTTTACCAGTCTGCAACATCTAAACACAGAATTATCCACTCATAATATGGGCTACCACACCCATTTATCTGTAGTTCTTGTGGAGAGAGAAATTGTGAGCATTACATGACTACTACTGTAATATTTACTGCTACATACCACTGGATTTGAACCCTGGACTGTGTGTGGCAAAATGAACTGTATATAGAGTATTTAACCAACTGAACTACTGAGGCACTGCTGATTACTGACCGATTGATATTTTCCTAGAGCACACCTAGAACCGTAATATGACCTGGAAGTATTACTACAGTGTTATACTCGACTGCAGTGACAGTAGAACAAGTAGACGCAGTGAAGTAGAACAAGCTTAATGCAGATAGTAGATAAGCTATATTTCTGTATCAAATCTGTGAAGTCAACAAACAATATCAGCTCATGGAGTGGGCTACCTCACCCATATACCTTTATTACTGGATGTCTGTGGATAACAGAGCATTATGTGACCAATATTGGCATAGAGGCAGCCTTGAACAGCACTTATATAAGTTAAGCAATATAATTTAAAGCCATTAGATTTGCATTCTACAGGTATTACAGTGTTATACTTGACTGCAGCTCCTTACCTTACAGCCTCAATGCATACAGCTCTACTTCAACAGTTACAACACAATTCTGATGTGCACCATTTTCCTAGGTGTTATTGGTATTATTTTATGTTTTTATTGCACTACAATTGGCATTATTCATTCGTTGCAATACAGCTCTATTTCCACATTATTGCACTGTAAGCTTTATTGTATACACTTTAATGCAGTTACTGGTATTGTTTCATGTTTTTATTGCAGTACAGTTGGCATTATTCATTTATTGCAGTACAGCTCTAATTCAATCATTATCGGACCGGAGTTCCGCTGTGGCGACCCCCAACCGGGAAAAGCCGAAAAGACACAACAACAACATTGCACTAAAACATTACTGTATATACTTTAATACATTTATTGGTATTGTTTCATGTTTATTTATTTTTTATTTTTATTTTACATTTGTTGACTGGGCTAGTCTAACTGGATACATGTCCATTTTCAGTAGAGGCCCGGGGAGAAATGCTCCATGACATATACAAAAATGTGGGGAGATAAGCTCCAAGACAGATACAATATACAATATAAAAATTTGCAACAGTCCAAAGTTAAACAGTTGTTGGTAATATAAAGTACAGTACTCATCATAAGCATAACTCAAATAATAATAGGTAATTATACAAGAGATGTTACTATATACATATATACACATATCTGAATTGTCATGTCATAGTCTTTGGTATCTTAAGGATAAGTCTATAAAGGTGAAGAGTATTCATTAGTGTAAGGGAGGAAAGTTAGTCAGGGTTAGTACAGGGGCATAGCCAGTGGGTATGGAGGAATAGTTTTAGCTTCTGTTTAAATAGAGTTAATGAAGACAGAGATATGAATTCAGTGGGTAAAAGATTCCAGTGCTTTCCAACAGTTGTTGGCTTTGCAAGTATTGATAAGTATTTTGTTTGAGGAACGTAAATTCTTAAGATTGCTGTAAGGGGTAATGATGCTAGTGAGTATTGGAGTGTTGGTGGGTTGGTAAAGGGTTTTATGGGCTATAGTAAGCTGGTGAAATTGAACTTGGTTTGGAAATTCAAGCCATCCGAGTTGCTTTAGATTAAGACAGTGATTTATTTCTAAAAGGAGAGGCAGTTGCAAATCTGGCAATATTATTATAGGAGATTGCCAGTTTATTTAGGTTGTTCTTATAAAGGTTAGTATAGATAGGTGAAGCATAGAGTGGAGATTAAGTGAGTTCTGGCTATAGTGGTCCTAGCTACTGGAGTAAGAAAGGGTTTGATTCTATAGAGGGACCCTAATTTTTTGTTGATTGTTTTTACTGTGCTGTTTATATGAGTATCGAAGTTAAGGTTGCTATCTATTGTTATTCCTAGAAGTGTGGTGGTAGGTTCAGGAGATATGAGAATGCCATTATTAGATGTGTGAGAGAAATTTATTAGGGTGGACTTTCGGGTTGGGGTGAACAGTAAAAGTTTAGTTTTTTGGGGGTTTAGGAGGAGGCAGTGGTTTAAAAACCATTGTTCTACAGTATTGAATGCATTTTGGGTAAGGGACTGTAGTTCAGTTTGAGAAGAGGCAGAACAGATTATTGTAGAGTCATCTGCATATTGAATGCAGGTGGTATGAGGAACTGAAGAGTGAAGGTCATTGATAAAGATGGAAAATATGAGTGGGCCTAATATGGAGCCCTGAGGAACACCAAGGGAAATGGGAAGGTGGTTAGATAGTTTATTGTCCCATAGTACAGCCTGTTGTCTATTGTCTAAGTAAGATTTAAACCAATTAATTGCTAGAGGTTCAAGTGAAAGGGATTTCAGTATATTTATGAGGAACTGGTGATTGACCATATCAAAAGCTTTAGATAAATCAATAAAGACTGCAGAGGAAAGAGTACTGTTGTTACGGTTTTTGTTAATGCAGTCTGTGAAGGATAGGAGGACAGTGGTGGTACTATGGAAAGGTCTGAATTCATGTTGACAGTTGGCAAGTAGGTTATTTTGGAGTAGGTGGTTAAGTAGTTGCTTATGGATGCATTTCTCCATTATTTGCACTAGGGGAGATAGTAGAGCTATAGAACGGTAGTTAGAAAAGTCATAAGAGTTTCCACCTTTATGTAGTGGGATGATATGAGAAATTTTCCAGATAGATGGGATGGTACCTTCACTTATGGTATGGTTAACAAGAATGGAGATGGGATAGGCTATGGCTTTAGCCCCTTTTTGCAGGTATTCTGCTGGGAGATGGTCGGCTGAGGGGGTGATAGGTTTTAGTTTTTGGAGAAGAGAGCAGATAAAGGAAGTAGAAACTGGTTGTAAGTTAAAAGATGGAGGGGGGCTTGTCATAGTTGTAGGCAGTTTTGAAGAATCTGGAGAAAGTTGACTAGCAAGAGTTTGGATGGTGTCTGTGAAGAAAGAACTGAAGGCATTAGCAGTATAAGTGGGATTCTCAGGGTTAGCGTTTTGTGGGTTAGGTGTGTTGGAATGTCCTGGGTATAGTAGTTTGTTGATGTTAGTCCAAAACTTTTGTGGATTTTTTTGGTACGTTTGCTGTATTTGGAAATAATAATCTTTTTTGTCTAAGAGGATGGCTTTTTTTGCAAGATTTCTAAGTTGTCTAAAGGTTTTGTGATCTGTAGGATCCTTAGTATTACGCCATTTAGCCCAAGATTTGTTTCTATGAAGGATGTTTTGCCTAGTAGCGTTTGAGAGGCAGGGATCAGGCTTAGTTTTACTTCTAACAGAGCAAATTGGGGCATGTTGGTCAAGGATGGCTAAGAATGTGGAATTAAAGTATTCCACAGCTTCATTTAGTGGGAGTGATTTGAGTGGAAACAAATTACAGTGTCTAAGTTCTGTTTGGAAGAGTTCAGGGTTAAAATACTTTTTGGTGCATATTGTTCTGAAAGTGTTTGGAAAAGTTAGGTTGGTTTTGTGCCTGATAATATGTTAGTGAATGGTCACTTAGGTCATCTGGGAGGGTTCCTACTCTGTATGTCTGGTGAGGAGTATTAGTCAGAATCCAGTCTAAGGTACTTTCTTTGTTATTGGGTTTATTAATTCTAGTAGGGGAGTTAATATTTTGTGAAAAGCCATATAGGTTAATGTGGGTGGTAGGGTGTACATTACTACAGGAGCTCCAGTCTATAGTAAAGTATCCTATGACTATAGCTTCTTGTGGGAGATTAATAGAGAGCCAGTTAAGAATATTTTTAAGGGTATTAACGTTATTTCCTGGAGGAAGGTAGATACAGATGATGTATATAGATTTACATGAGTTAACCTGAAATTTAGAAATGAAGATTTCAGCATTATTGTCTGAAGGGGTTTTAAGGTTTTCAGTGCTGACTTGTATCTCTGCTTTATAAAGGATTGCTACTCCTCCTTCCTTTTTGGCTGCGCGGTCTAGTCCAAGAATATTGTAGCCGGGGGGGGGTGGGGTGGTGACTTCATTGCCTTTGGTTGTAGGTTTCAGCCATGTTTCAGATAAACATAGAATGTCAAATAGGTGGATATCTAGTGTGTGGAGGTGGGCAATTTTATTATTGATGCTGCGTATGTTGAGATGAGCTATATAGAGAGAGTTAGAAGGTTTAGTAGGGGCTAAGTTATTACTATTGCTAGAGTTGCACTTATCAGTAGGGAGTGTGGTGTTTGGGCAGGGGTTGGGATGGATGTCCCCGTCTAGTAAGGAGTGGGGGTGTATTTTATTTATGGGGTACCGAGGCTTGTAATAATAGTCAAATAACTTTCTGGTATTTAGAATGGTATACTTAATATGTGCTAGTCTATTTGGCTTGTGGGTAGCAGGGTTTGGATGTGGTGTTTATGAAGTTTTGGGAGGTAGGCAGTGGTAGTGATAAAGTGTGTTTGGAGGGGAAGGTAATGGAGAGGTATAATGTTTGTTCATAGGAGGTTAGCAGATAGGCGATGGTAAGAGGAGGAAAGAGTGACACTAAGAGTAGTATTTGTATTTGGTGTGGGGTGGTTAAAATAGCCATTAGTATGATTGTACAGTGGATGAAGAATGGGAGGAAAGGAAGTGTAAGCAGGTTAGGAGATAAATCAATCGGTGAGATGTTGTATGAAGGAGGGACAGGAATTGGGGTAATAAAAAGTGATGTGTTTAATGAGGGTTGGGAGTGCTAATTAGATGATCTACTAGAGTGAAGCAGATTTGATGGGGGAGTGGTTTTAGAGGAATAAATGTAGGACCACTGGGGGCTGGTGGGAATTGGGGGCAGGGTAGGGGAGTGGAGTGAGCCCGCAGGACGAACGGAGCGGGTAGAGAACAGTGAGTGAAACAGGCAAGGAGAACAATCAGTGGAATGCTGACTGATAAGGTAAGTTAGGATGGGTTAGTTGAAGAATAAATGAGAAGCAGAGTGGAAGATTTCCAAGGAGGATAGTGGGGGATTACAGCAAGACAGGAGGTGTAAGAGAGAGATATAGCAACAAGGTGGAGACAGTAGTCAGTAGAAAAAGTTATTCTTGGGATGGTGGATAATCAAAAGGATAAGGACTGGATAAGGGGGCCACCTAGTGGCCAGGGACTTGAATTACACAGAAGTAGTGTCTGGAGAAGGCTGGTCTAGAGCTAAATAGGACACTCAGTTCAGCAATGGAAGGTAATACAAAAGGCAGAGAGGGGCTGGAGTTAACTTACAGGTTACAGAGGGGGGATAAGGCTGCTGGCTTACCTGGCTGAGAAGCCTTTAATTACAGACTATACAGTCCAAGGATAATACAAATAGGTTAAACAGCCAGTGAAAGAAAACACATACTTTCTTCTTTTCTTTCATGGAATAGCACAGGGGAACCCTTATAGGGTGCTGAGACAGTTGCAAAGTTGGGAAGGGTCCTTGGTTGTAGGTGGGTTCTTCACTCCTATTGGAGCGTAGGCCAGTTGGAGAGCTGAGAATGGACAAAATAAATCAAGACAGCTAGCAAGGAGAGAGAAGAAACAAAACCCATAGTAGGTAGGTAGTTCAGTCACAAGTACCCAAACAAGTACACATAAGCAGCCACAAATATACATGCAGTCCTCAAAGCAGGGTCAGATCAGGAAAGGGATAAAACACATTCATCTGATAAGTGACGATACAGCAATGTTAAAAACTAAAGGATGTATGATCAACTACCATTGTCTGTATCCTAAAGTTGGTACATTTAAATAGAAAAACGTGTTTAAATAGTACATTGAACACAACAGACCCACACAGAATTGTAGTTAAGATATATCCTTCACTAGACTGTTGTAACTTAAACAGGAAAAACACTGTTCTAGAGCTAACAAAAGTACAACTGCAATCATTAAAAGTACTGTTAAACAGTTTGGGCGGCACAGTGGTGCAGCGGTTAATGTTGTCGCCTCACAGCAAGAGGTTCTCTGGTTCGATTCTCAGCTGGGGTGCCTTCTGTGTGGAGTTTGCATGTTCTCCCTGTGTTCGCGTGGGTTTCCTCCGGGTACTCCGGTTTCCTCCCACATTCCAAAGACATGCATCTGGAACATTTCTCCCCGGGCCTCCACTGAAAACAGGCTCTGTGGAACCTAGTCGGACATTCCCGGTCAACAAATGTTAAATAAAAATAAAAAAAAAATAAAGTTTCTGTAGTTGTTACAAAACAGTCTTAACATACAGCGTTTAAAGCAATCATATTGTACAGTGTTAATTCGGCAATGGCTAGTCACTGTCACATTGTGTGCACATCTCAAAAATAAGGGGCCCGTATGAATACAACAATTAAATGTGTAAGGCCAATAAAATCAGAAGGTTGTGATTATGAAATAACTACTCAGCTACAGGACCTGTTAATTTTAAGGCCGAGAGACTGCCTAGGTGCGCTAAGTAGTTGGTACACTCTAAGCAGTTAAAAAGACCAGGGGGTGTCTAGAAGGTGTGCCACATGTGTGGCTGTGTTTGTTGTGTTGTCTGGTAAATGGACATGCATGTGGGGGTAGGAAATACTCCTTTGACCACCCGTAGTTGTAGCAGGGAAAGCAGGAATCCTTATAGTCAGGCTGTGGGTATGCCTGTGCAGGTAATGCAAGTTCTATGGTGAAAAAACAGTTTATAGCTAGAGGTAGAAAACTGCCTTGTAAGTCCCCACTCAAAGGTGTTCCACGCAAGTGGCTAAAGTGTATGCATCCTCTGGTAGGCACACCTACCGAGGGGGTAGTAGAAACTAGAAAAGCTAACACCTATGTCCGCTCTTGTATTTAGGAGTGCAGGATTTTATATATATATATAAAAAAATGTTTTTATTGCACTATAGATGGCATTTTTCATTTATTGCAGTACAGCTCTAATTCCACATTTAGTGTACTACAAACTTTACTGTACATACTTAAATGCAGTTATTGGTATTGTTTCATGTTTTTATTACACTACAGTTGGAATTTTTCATTTATTGCACTACAGCTCTAAGTTCACTGTTTATTGCACTAAACACTGTACTGTATATACTTTAGTGTGGGTGATGATTTATTCTTTCTTGCTTATTTCACTACAGTTAGCATAATACATCTGTACTCACCACAATCATGGTGCAACCTGACCAAGAGTCTGGGAAGTGACTCAACATTGTGAGCCTCTCAGTTGCAGCTGTTGGGAGAGAAGCATACCATTATGCATACCATTTTTGCAGACATTCAGATTACATATTGGTAATACAGAGGAAAAAGTACTTACATACTTGTGGGGCATTCCCTGCCCTCACTTCTTGGACCCAGGTGTTCAAGAGTCCTCTCTTCCATCTTTTCAGGTCATCGTGGTGGTGATGATACTGCTCACCTGTGCGAGGGATACTACTGACACTGGTGAGTTCTCTGGCCAGCCTGTCCCAGGTCTCCACCTTACACTCCAAGCCCTGGAAGCCTCCCTGCAGCAGCCTGTCCACTTGTTTTTTTACAAGGAGCCCAACCATGACCTTGGACTCTAGAATGCCCCAACTCTGCACCCAGAAGCGCACACCTTCACCACCACCAGCCACTGTATACTATCAGTGATAGAACTCTAATGGATTCTGCTACTTTCCTGCCTATTGGGTTTAATATAGCCTGTTTTCTTGTCCTTACACACCATTTGGGCAACATTCAAAAAAGTGGCACATCGCTTAGCACCTTGCAAACCAGCACGACTGAGGTGAGAAGCACAAAAACTCATAGAACCATAGTCTTAGCAGAACTTAGCAGGGCCGAGTAGCACACAAACATTGGCAGCCACTACCATGTTTATGCTGTGCTTAGCAAGTCTAAGCACAGCTTAGCAGAGCACAGTGGAACCATCTTTTATAACAAAAATGAATAGTATGTATATCAAAATTAAATGCATATTTTCCCTTCCATCTATTCAAACTCTGGACCTACTACGCATGATGCCGTAACTCTACCCATTTAGCTATGGGAATATTAAGAAATCTGGTATACATTCACATATACCACTGAGCTTTCTATAAGCACTGGACCAGGCAAACATGCTTAGACAAGCTAAAACACACCTTTAAATTAATAATTAATTATATCTGGTTTCTGTTTTTAGATGTTTGGTAGGTGTCTGCTATCTTATATGTGAGCACAGCTTGGCATTGCTGTGCTCCATGCTGCACTGTGCGAAGATGTTTTAAAATAAATAAATAAATAAATAAAACAAAGGAAAAAATCCTATAAAAATAACACAAAAGATATTGCGGGGAGTCTCATACTCATCTGTAGCCACTGTTAGCACTACCCTTCTCCGTACACTGATTCAATAACCATGGTCCTCGGCTCTCCCTTGGCAAAGTGCCATCATTAATATGCATGGCGCTGCTGAGGGGGAACTGTGAACATGGACATGGATGCATTCCGTGTAGGCTTTACATGGTGCCCACATGGATTTTATTAAATCCTGGGGTTAGTCATGTCCATAACATAAGTCTATCATGCCAAAGTATTAGGCTGCTTTAAGCTATCTTGGAGTGCCAAAGCTTGAGACAGTAAATTATATCTTTTGGAGTTGAAAACATAGTTTAGCCAGATGTTAAACATAGACTTTAAATTAGTACCCAGAATAAAATACATATAAACATGGAGATTTGAACTACCTGCAGTTAACATTCAGAGATATGACTGCAGATCAAGACGAAGCAGTATATCCACCTTTGGTGAAATGTAAATATTACAGACATACCTGTAATGATAAGCTTTTCTGCCCGTTGCTAGTGTGTGGAGGATAGCATTCAGTTATATGGCAACTTGTTAGGATTTCAAAATAATGATGGGATAGCCTACATAAGGGCACATCAAATAGGTTCATTAGTGGGTTGGTCTATTTACACAAAGATGAACAAAATGGTTTGTTTTGATTCATTTTTAATGAGTTAAGAAAAGGCTGTTTATGCATTTATACTGTGCAGCCTTACGTAATAGACATAACTAGTGAATGGTAGTTACGCTAATGCACAAAGCTACAAAGCCAAGCATATGGTACGTGGAAAGCACAACACTAATTTAAAGTGGAGATAATAAATCTAAATTATTTCAGCAAAAAGAATCTGATACTGGACATTCACAGAATGGAACACTGTAACATTAAATGTGCATTCTTTGTATGTGCCATAAAAATTAGCAGGTATCTTTCAACACAATTGCAGCAGGGTATAGTATGAAAGAGGATGAGCTAAGGAATTCCTTTCAGATAGACTAACCAAAACAGTTCCAGAAAGGCAAAGCAGCCAAATAATTAAAGCTGGTTAATGTGAGATTATGTTCTATATGGGCAGAAGTGGCAGAGTAATGCATATTTGCAATGGAACTGTGTAAACCCACACATAATACAACTCATTATTTCTCATGTAAACCTGACAATTCCAGAATACATGTCAAATTCTTGCTATAAAAACAGTCAAACCTATTGCTAGTTCTCCTTTACAACTACTAGTGGTGTTAAAAAATCCATCTTCCATACCCATTTACATGACTTTATTATTGTGGGGTGAGAAAAAACACATTTCATTTCTCAACCACATTCATAACAGAAGTTGCACACATTTTCCTCATGATGCTTTTAGCATTAATGGTAGTTCTGTATTTCTATAGTGTGATGTATGCATATTTTGTTCTTTACAACTCTAAAGTATTTGTTTAAGGATGGCACAGTGGTGCAGTGGTAGCCCTGTCACCTCACAGCAAGAGGTTCTCCAGTTTGATTCTTGGCTGGGGTGCCTTCTGTGTGGAGTTTGTATGTCTTCCCTCTGTTTGTGTGGGTTTTCTCTGTGTGCTCCTGTTTCCTCCCACATTACAAAGACATGCATCTGGAGCATTTTTCCCTGGGCCTCTGCTGAAAATTGGCTTTGTTCCAAGCAGGACTTTCCTAGTTAACAAATGTCAAATAAATAAGGAACCTTTCAGAACAAGAATAACTAACATAGAATTTTCAAGCATATTAAGTATGTTGCCAATACACATAACCTTACATGAAATACAGAAAGTGGTGACTCTGGGTACATTGCAGGTGCTGAGAAGAGCATTAACAAACATCAAACATTGAGGTAGTACTAATTTCAAGATTTAATTGTATCCTGACTTAGGAATGGGGTCTGTTCTTGGCAAGATATTAGAAACCCTAACCATTTAAAGAAATTAATAGTCAGAAACTGGTGTGGATGAAGATCTAACCTGTTTCTATAACTGAATCCTAACTGTGCAAACTTAAAATAAATCAGACTTACTATGAGGACTTACCTCTTATTATTACAGAAAATTCTAATGTTCTATGACACTGCATGAATGCGTCAGGCAAAGCTGTAGTGTGGAGGGGGTGAGTCTGTTGGCCAGGGTGCTATACCCATTTGGTGTTCTCTCTTTAGGTATCATAGTAATTGTTATTTGCAATAGACAGTGCATGTACAGGCACATGCATAAGAGTCATCAATGTACCAGGACAGTGTGCAATGCCTGAAATACCGTGGAATGCAGGTAAGATTGCTTTTCATTAATTATTTTATCAGTGTGATGGTTTAAAATATGTTTAAAATGTTTAAAAACATTACTGAAAAAATAATTGCTGTTATTTAGCATTTAGTTGAATCTGATCCTTCATAACATCGAGGACTTTAGAATACTGAGCTGGCCTATCCATCACTTCTTTAAGTTCTTGTAAATTTGTTCTCGGTACTTCAGTAATACTGTCCATCCTGCTTTTGTGTTATGTGGACAAAGAATTTATTTTTCTAGCTTTACTATCAGATCTCCAAGTGAGCATTCTGGACTTATTTTGCTTTAACTCAATGCAGGCACCATGTAGAGCCTACATGGAATGTGTCCATGTATATGGCTACAGTCCCCCTCGGGAGCACACCCTGCATATTAATGATGGCACACTGCTGAGGGAGAGCCAAGAAACATGGATATTGAAACAGTGCTGTCTGTTTTTTTTTAATGTATGTTTGCAAGGAGCGGTGCGGAGTGCAGCATTGCCAAGTTGTGCTCACATGTAGACAGCTGACACCTGCCAGATATGCAAATATAGAAACCTGATGTAATTAATAAGCATAATGACATTTTATGTGTTTTTTTATTTAGCGTTTGAGTTGCTCAGAGTGCAGCTAAGCCGAGCGGAGCTCATACATACATACATAGATGGCAGACACCTTCTAGACATCTAAAAAGAGAAACTGGATGTAATTAATTATTTATTTATTGGTGTGTTTAAGCATGTTTGCACAGTGTGGCATGGTGCTCAGCACTGCTAACAGGTAGCTCAGTGGTATATGTGAAGGTATACTAATTTTCTTAATATCCTCATAGCTTAATGGGTAGAGTTAAGGCTGTATGTGCAGTAAGTCCAGGGTTGGAATACATGGAAGTAAGAAGTCTGTATTTTTGCTGCACATGTTATGGACAAGATTTTAAAATATGGCTCCACTGCGCTCTGCGCAACTGTGCTCAAACCTGCTAAGCACCGCATAAACATGGTAACAGCTGCCAGTGTTTGCACACTGCTCAGCTCTGCTTGGCTGGTTTGCCTGCTGCTAAGCAACACAGCACTTTTTTGAATGTTGCTCAATGACGTGTAAGGGTGGGAAAACATCCTATATAAAGCACACTAGGTGGGAATTCTACAGAATCCATTGTAGTTCAGTCATCTGTCATTATGGCTGGTGGTGTTAGAAAAGGTGTGCACTTTTGGGCACAGCGGTGGGGCATTCAGGAGTCCATTGTCATAGTTGGGCTCCTTGTGAAAAATCATGATGATAGGCTGCTGCACGGTGATTAAGGTGGAGGTCTGGGACCGGCTGACCACATACCTCACTGGTATTACTGGTATCCCCCGCACAGGTGAGCAGTGTCATCACCACCATGACAACCTGAAAAGATGAAAGAGGGGACTCTTGGACACCTGAGTCTAAGAAGCTTGGGCAGGGAATGCCTCAGAAGTATGTAAGTACTTTTTCCTTTGTTTTACCAATATGTAATCTGAATGTCTGCAAAACTGGTATGCATAATAGTGTGCTTCTCCCAACAGCTGCAGCTGAGAGGGCTCACAATGTCGAGTATTATGCTGGGCACCTGGCCAGGTTGCACTGTAAGCGTGGTGAGTCTGGATGTATTATGCCAACTGTAGTGCAATAAGCAAGAAAGAGTAAAGCATTAACTGCAATAAAGTATATACAATAAAGTCTGTAGTGCAATAAAGTTGGAATTAGAGCTGTAGTACAATAAATGAATAATGACAACTGTTGTTCAATAAAAATGAGAAACAATACCAATAACAGGAAGGAAAATGGTGTACATCAGAATTGTCTTGTCATAACCATTGCAGTAGAGCTGTATGCATTGTCTGTAAGGTAAGGATGCTGCAGTGAAGTATAACACTGTAATAGCTGTAGAATGCAAATCTAATGGTTGCAAACTGTAATGCTTAACTCTTAGTACAATTCAAGGTTTTCTCTAGGCCAAAACCAGTTACATAATGTGTCTTCCACAGATGTCAGGTAGTGAAGGTATATGGGTGAGGTATCCTACTCCATGGCCAGTTATTGTGTATGTGGACTTCACAGATATTGCAAAGCAATACCAATAATATGTGCTCACATGTATTGTTGAAAGTGAAATAAAGCTGTAGTAATATATGCATTATGGTTGCATACCATGCATGTGTGTTCTATTGGCACTGCAGTCTAGTAAAACACTGTAACAGTGCTATAATGCTAGAGGAAAGTCCTTTCACTTGTATTGCACAATTCACAGTATGTTTCCAGGTGGTCTTCAGGCAAGTATCAGTCACCCTGTAGTCAGCAGTGTCTCCATAGCTCAGTCTGTTAAATTCCTTGCACACTGTACTTTTTGCCACACAGAGTCCTGGGTTTGAATCCAATACTGTGTAGCACTACATTTTCAGTACCAGTCACATAATGCTCACAATTACTCTCTCCCCAAGAGCACAAAACTGTGATGGGTGAGTTATCCCATATTATGTGCAGATATTGTGTTTAGATCTCACAGAATGTTACACTCAATAGCAAGAATGTGCGCATCGGCATTGTTGTTTCAGAAATAAAACTGTGTAATCCCAGTATGGCTGTATCTCTTGCTTGTCCATACTATGCTGCTGCAGTCAATTATTAAAGTATTTGCGGATGTCTCCTTGCAGTCACAGTTTGTGTGTTCTACTTCCATGCCTGCCAGCTAAGCTATGATGGCTGTCTAGTTTAATTACTATACACAAACATGCCTCTCAAGTGTCACAATTTCCAAATTCGTTTACAGAACACCCTGGTAGTTATATTAGTGTATAAAGCCATGGAAAGAATTATCATGGAGATGATCAACAGAGGTATAGTAAACCTCCAGACACTGGATCCAACCCAGTTTGGTTTTGTAAAGGGCAGATTATGCCTACTCAACCTGGTGGACTTCTTTGAGAAGGTCACCAAAGCAATGGATGAGGGCAAAATCATTCACACTGCCTACCTTGACCTGGCTAAGGCATTTGACACAATACCCCACTCGGGCATTGTTGACAAACTCAAGAGGTTAGGTACAAACCCATATGTCACCCGGTGGATAGCCAACTGGCTCACAGACAGGACCCAGGAAGTTAGAATTGGGGTGTCCACCTCTACAAAGAGACCAGTCACAAGTGCAGTCCCTCAGGGATCAGTCCTTGGACCGCTCCTTTTTGGCATTTACTTCTCAGATGGCAAGGCAAATTTCAGTGGTCTCTGGATGATTAAATTTGCAGATGATTGCAAATTAGGAGCTGTAATTTAATCTCACACTGACACAGATGTTCTCCATGATGAGCTGAAACAAACAGCTGATGTCAGAGTCGTGGACTAAAACTAAATGCTAAGAAATGCGTAATAGTATCCTTTGAGAAGTCATCCATCCCTGGTAATTATCATATTGACAACACACTCCTTAGAGTTGACCCAGTAGTCAGGGACTTAGGGACAAACATAGATAGTAATCTAGCCTTTGATCATCATGTGTCTAAAGTGGTGAGGAAATCATTCTATGTTGCGCAACTTATAAACAAAGGTATGGCATCTAAGTCCAAGGAGGTCATTGGTCCACTGTATTCGGCATTCATCAGATGCATCATTGAGTACAATGCCCCCTTTGGTATGTACCTAACCAGACATATCCAACAACTGGAATGGCCACAGAGGTTCCTCACTAAAAGAATACAGGGCATAAGTAAAATGTCCTATGCAGACCACCTCAAGGCCCTATCCCTGTATTCTGTCTCCTACAGGCTTTTGATGGGAGACCTATGCCTGGCATACAGGGCATTGCCAGACCCCACTCTGATGGACCTCCTACATATCCAAGTAAATGAAAATTGCCAGCATCAAGTTCAGTGTAAAGCATCAAGAAACCATCCAAAGGCTGATATGTAAAGTATATAAACTTTTAATAAATAATAATAAACACCCAGACCGGTTTCAGCCAGCAGGCTTTCCTCAGTGGGATAAAAAAGCATTAGCTGTAAAGTGACACACATATATATAGTATGAGTCATCCAATAGGATTCATCCCAATGTGTTCTTCCCACATTCAAAGTGTTTCCTATATGAGAGACAAAGAGAAAATGAAAAGTTATACAATAAAATGAAATAAAATGACACATGCTCATTAAAGTGAAACACATAATTTTATAAATGATCATTCAAACCTGGTGAGAACAAAGCTCCCAGTTTAATGATCCAATACTTCTCTTTTATAGTGAGAATAGAATGCCATCCCTGTTTGTTGGATCTGTCCCCAAGGATTCTGTCAATGATGTTCAGACATACATAATCAAAGTGGTCGTAAAGTCTGTCCAACATAGAACGAACCACATGTGCATGTAGCAAGGTATACCACCCAATCACTGTTACAATTGCCAAAAAATTTGATATCAAAAATTCTTGTCAGTATTTTTGCTGGTAAAATGTTTTGATCTGAAAATGAAAGGACATGATGAACAATGACCACAATGGTATGTACCCCATAGTTTGTCGCCAAATTTCAAATTTTTGATATCAAATTTTTTGGCAATTGTAACAGTAATTGGGTGGTATACCTTGCTACATGCACATGTGGTTCGTTCTATGTTGGACAGACTTCATGGCCACTTCGATTACGTATGTCTGAACATCACAGTGACATACAAACTAGGAGGGAGACCAATGCCTTATTTCGACACAGTACACAACATAATTCAGCCAGGATCCAATTTACCATCATT
This sequence comes from Protopterus annectens, assembly GCF_019279795.1. Taxonomy (NCBI): domain Eukaryota; kingdom Metazoa; phylum Chordata; order Ceratodontiformes; family Protopteridae; genus Protopterus; species Protopterus annectens. The sequence goes on from NC_056745.1 coordinate 1,273,064,840, forward strand.
GACAGAATTGACAGAAGCGGACATATGTCATCAGCAAGGTACAGCACTACAAATTAATGGCTCCATAGGTTCATATGTGTATAACAGGCTAACAAGGACAATATTGGCATTCAGCATACTCATGCATCCCTAATCTGTGAGAAGGTCTGCTACCCTTCATAAGTGCCACCAGGGTTTTGATGGAGATGATGCATCTACATATATCCTGTGCCCAGCACCAACAGTTGACCGGCAACAGTTATGATTGTTGTGTTCTACATCCCAATGTGTAATGTGCACATGATGTGTGTCACAGCAGATGTGTGTGTGACATGCATGGGGGGCCTGTTTCATGTAGGGAGTAGGGCCTCTTTCATGTTGGGAGTACTGCCTGCATTACATACCTGTCTCACCAGCATGTACTATGCATACTGCACTGATGTTGGTGTGTAGCACAGGTGACACATGTGTTAATCCTGTCATGGATACACAGGAGGTACACAGTGGGAACTGACACCTCCCTGTATGGAGCATTACACATCCTCTCCAAAGCATTTTGGAGACAGATTACACATGTATGGTCCTGACATGGTCTCCATGGGACATGTTCTCTACAATGTGTATTGTTGTACCTTGGAACCTGTGTGGCTGCTACAGTTGTATGATATGCCTGTGTAGTGACATGGCAAGGGTGCAATTGCACACAATGATAGCTGTGATGACTGTCACATTCAGTATACCAGTCTGGGATGTATGTCCCAAACCTATCAGTATTGGTTGTACAACAGTGAATGCATCCACACCTTCCCAAACAGCGACAGTCGAAGAGTACATTATTCTCTGTGTTCAATCCATACATCCCATGGTTCCATAGCCTGTTGTAAAATGCTCTAACAGGCTCACACAAACTCATGGCTACATTGAGGCTACCACCACTTCCAATCAGTGTGTACAGGACATGCCAAGGTGCACATTTAGTGCAGGTTAGCTGTATGTAGGTATGCACACTTGCCTATGCAATGGTACATACTACAGATCACAGAATGTGGTGCACACAACACACCTCATGTCTGCTAGTACTATCATTTTAGGACATATTACGCTTGATGACATATGCAGGCCTTGTTGTGGTCAGTCATTTGGGGGGGGGCCACATCACCCACTACAACTAAAATACTGCAAAACCATTCATATGTTTAAGCTACCATGGTTATGCCATATGGATATATACACACATGCACCAAGTGGGCTGGAGTGAGATTAAACCCCTACCTATCTAGTCTTATACACTATAGATCATAGTACTTATTGCATGCTAAACAGCTTACATCTGATATTACACTGTCAGCTGGTAGTCTTAAGGTGGCTGACATCATCAGGCCTTGTAGAAGAGGGCAGTGTGGAAGCTAGCAGCAAGTTACAGGGCCAAAAAATGTATAACCATTGCAGGTGGATAGCCCATGATGACATGTCAGTTCATTTGCAGGGAGATACAGACACACACACACACACACACACACACACACACACACACACACACACACACACACACACACACACACACACACACACACACACACACACACACACACACACACACTCTCTCTAACAGATTCATGCATCAAGTGGGCTGGAGTGAGATTAGAACCCCTACTTATCTAGTCTTATACACTATAGATCACAGTATTTATCACATGTGCCAAAAGTTAAGTCTCTTGTCTGTGTGATTGCAGGCACAGTACTTGTGCATTACACAAACTAGGCCTGTGTTGACCAGCATCTGTGGCCTGCAGTGTGACATTGCTTCAAACTGTTATCTGCACCTAATATTCTAGCAGTGGGATAACTGTAATTATCCTAGCTATGTGTGTACAGGTACCAGTATGGCCATATGTGGCTGCTTGCAATTACATAGGCATGCCTGTAGGCAGGGGCAAATTTCCCTGTCTATAAATGTATTGACAACATTATACATTACAGCACCTGTTCACCTGTGTCTGTCTATGTGATGACATCCAGCAGGCATGGGGGTCTGTGGGTCAGTGGAATTTGTATTGTTGCACCCTGAGCTTGGATCCTTTGAGCAACAGTATGGCTGTGTGATAGTGGAGATTTACTCACCATTATTAGGGTATGTTGAATAATACAGACATCTGCATACATATTTCTGTATCTAACAGGGATATATATATATATATATATATATATATATATATATATATATATATATATATATATATATAAACTGTAGCTGAGTGTGTGCATGATTTGTATATGTGTTATGTAGCTATATGGGGGTGTATGCATCATTTTACTATATATATAGCTATATATATGTATATATATATATATATATATATATATATATATATATATATATCAGTGCATATCTATTTGTCACTATATTGCGATAGCTATACTATGCATGTGAGACAGAGATATAGTGACAGATGGATATGTATATGTATAGTTGTCTGTATAGACATTTGTACATAACAGATCATTTTGATGAAGGGGCAAGAGGATTGTGCTTATTTTAACTAAGTGTATGGGCAAGCCCAGTGGGACTTTTTGTAGTAATAAGGTGACTCCAGTTCACACCTACCTGTACTCCAGTTCAGGATTTTGTATGTTACAGACATTAACATCTCCCACTGTTTCTGCAGTACTGCACTTCGTTCAAACTGCCCACAGCATTCCCAGCTGTGTGCTGTACTTAATATGTGACTGAGGTTGGTAATATTACACCATCAACAGACTGACAGTATGCATGCCTCTCAACTATCCTGATTTCCACAGATTGTCCAGAGTTTTGCCTCATACGTTTATTCTGTTCCTCATACATTTCTGGTCTTTTGGTGAAGTATTAAATATTGACTTCAATACATTATACTACATACAGACACACATTTGTGTTTTAGATGTTATACCCTTCTTAACATATGTAATAATGCAACACCTTTACTTCCAGTGACTTTCTAGGTTTATGGGGACAGTATTTGAAATCTGACCCTAAGTTTGGGCCTTTGTCCACCCAATCTTACTGGCTTTGTCCTGATTTCTTGCAGAAAGAGGTATGACAGTATGAAAACACCAACATAGCACTACCTCACATACAAAAGATGTGAGTAATTCCAGATTAGAATCATCAACACCACCAACCATGCTAGCTTCCCTAGTCCACTGAGCCATTCAGGTCACCAGACAGAGAGGAGTCATTCATCACACAATCAAAAACATAAATATGTACATTGTTATCCCGCATGAGGATAGACATACAATGGTGTGAGCAATATCTGTGTTACAGCCCTGAGATTGGCTGGTCCACTGATATACCATAGGTGATTTTCTGTTAAAGCAGTTGTATGGGTACACTGCTGTGTTGGCGGTGGGGGAACAATGGCACATGATCTGCTGGGATATACAGTAGTGCAAATATCATGTGAGCCCACTGTTTAACATCTCCCTTGACTGATGTAGTGAATATTCCAACCATAAGGCCTAGTGAATATTAAGAAACACGTACTATTGGACTGAGTAGCTGTAGTCCCATGTGAATGTTACATCTGTCCAATTAGTCCACTATATTTCCTTGCCTAACAGCAGCAGATCCATACATATATTATAATAATCCTTAAAATTACTGTATAGCGTAGAGATTTACCTTGTGAATGCAGCAGTTGAAAGACCTGTAGTTCAGGTCTGACTCTGTGTGACTCAAGCAGTACACAACCAATACATGGATATGTACAGGTTGTGTGGGTTGCCTGGCATCAACAAATTTACTATATGTATGTGAGTAGGAGTAAGGTGTCAGTCCCTAGGGCCCTAAGTTGTCAATAAATGTGCTATGTGTTGTCTTTTATCTAATGCCAGGGTGCACTGGGCATGCCTACATCTGCTTACAGGGACATCATCAGGAGGCTCCTCCTCTGAGTCCTCCTGTGAGTGTGGCTGTGATGACCTAGGCACTGGTGGGGTGCTGTGTATCCCTTCCCTTTGCTGATCCTGCTGCAGCTGTTTCTGCAGGATCATATTGTGTAGCATGGTACATACTGTGAACATACGTGCACATGTGGCTGGAGAGTACTGCAAGGCTCCAGCAGATATAACGAGGCTCCGGAACCATGAATCAGCAGCCCAAGCACATGCTCTATGTTGTTTCTAGTTTGTGTGTGTGTCTCATTATGGCATTCTTCAGTGGGTGTGTGTACATTTTTGATGGGTGACATCATCCATGGTTCCAGGGCATAGCCAGCATCCCCCATAAATGGCCATGTGGGATGTCCCCCCCTAGCAAACATCTGGTACAGCTGTGATGCATGTCAGATATCAGAGTTGTGATAACTGCCGGGGTTGCCAGTGCACACATTCATGATAATACTCTGGGCATTGCACATGACGTGGCAGTTGACGGAATGGTACCCCTTGTGGTTGATGTACATTCTACCCTCCTCACTGGGTGGTGCCTTGATGTGTACATGAGTGCAATCTATGGCACCCAGTGCCTCAGGATAGTGTGCTACACTGTAGAAGTGTTGCATATTGCTGGCCCTCACCTTAGGGGTGAGGGGAAAATAAATGTGCTTATTGGCATGTGGTAGTATGGCATCCAGGAACTGCTGGTGTACCCTGGATGCTGATGCCTGTGAAACTCCCATCATGTCCCCAGTTGGTCATTGGAAGGTACCTGTGGCTATTATCCTAATAGCTACACATAATTTTGTTTCCACTGGGATGGGTTTCCCTCTGTTGGCTCTGGATCTGAGTTGAGGGCGGCAGAGCTCAGTGGGTTCTTGTAGTATGTCCCTGTCCACCCTGTAGTGCTCTACAATCTTCAGCTCATGTAGCTCATGGAAGGTTACCCTGGGCCTGAGCACTCTTCACCTTCTCTGCCTAGGCCTATTGTCAGCAGCACCAGCAGCAGCATTGACATTGGCATCTAGCACAAACAGATGTAGCAGACCTGCAGCAGCCCCTAGCATGCTTTCAGTTAAAATTCCCATGTCTGCACTCTAATAGTGCAGAGTATGGGTGAAAAATCAGAACGTAGGGTGTGTGTATACTTTATATTGCTCTGTTGTAGGTGCTGACTGTGTGATTGGCTTTCTATAGTGCATTCCACCTGCCAAATACATCATTATGAAGATTTAATGGCCCTAGTTTAAGTGAAACAGGGGTTATCAGTAATTGCTATATCATTGGCTTTTAGATACACTCAGAACAGCAGCACACTGTGCAAACACACAGAAACAAGTGCTGTGAAGGTAAACAAAGCTCAGCAGTCACTGTATACATCCCCTGAAAGGTCATGCTTAGCACGGTGGCACACCATGCAAACACGCAGAACTATATGCCCTGAAGATAAGTAAAACTTAGCAGCCAGTGTACACCCCCCTGCTGAGCACAGCAGCATGCAGCACAGACAAAAGCAGCTGAGCTCCAATGAGGTTACAAGTCCTTAGACACACACCCCTCTTGATGTCAGCTTCCTCTTCTGTGAACACTAACATTGTTCTGTGACATTTATGCTATTCAGTAACCCCACCTTATTTGCATAGGGATTCGTGCACACAACCTGCAAATTACATGGTTCCAGGTCCTACTTCGTTAGCAACAGCACCATTCCACTATTGCAGATACTTCACACAGGGTCCTATAATACTTTATTGTCACATACTATTAAATGCGTTTCTTCCACTCTTTTTTTCCCCCCATAAAAGCATGTTTGAGCACTGTTGCATGCTAAGCAAACATACCCAGATCATTAAAAAATAAAATTATTTTAAATTATTTTCCTTATGTTTTTGGACACATGGTGGATAGTTTTGCTCATATCTGTATGTGTGATGCCATTTCTGTCCATCTACCTGTGTTTTTACAGCCCCTGGTGTCTGTCTGAAATCCTGTACATGGAATTTTTCCATGTACACTATGAACACTGACATGTGGTCTGCAGGGCTGACTATCTGCTTGCTGGATTGCTCTACTTGACTTATTTACATGTGATTCACATCTATATGAGGTGATTTTCATACCATGGAACTTCCCGTGTTGGTGCACTCTTGCATGCTGCTCAGCAGTGCTTACTGGATCACAGACATGCTTACTTTCATGTAAACAGTGTACCATGATGCCTACACTGTAAAATAGACCATGTAGGCTTTATTACATTCCTCCCTAAGTCTCACAGCCATATGTTGTTACATGGAAAACACATAGCTTTGACTATACAGACTTTTGTTAACAATGTGATGTCATTTCTCTTGAATATCCTATCCAAATTTGACACGGTCTTCGTCTGAAGAAGGAAGCTTCTTTTAAATTTATGGCTGCATTCACCATCTGCAGGCATTTGGAGGCTAGGATAATAAAATCTGTCACTGCCTTCATTTTCTTCCCAGCCATTTGCAAAGAAATGATAGGGTAGGGGACCCAGTCTTAGTATTTTTTTTAATCCTGATCAGTAGCAAATGAGCTTGTGCACTTGTTATGTCATCAACAGGTTCTTTAACTCCTCTTCCTCATGCTCTGCCCACAAAAAAATGAATTAGGCAAGAGCAGGGGGGCACTACCATATGCATATTACTTTAATGGTTTATGTAACTGTCTCTTTATGTAATACATTATTATATAGATACTTGAACAGTGCATGGTAGCAGATATCAATCGATGTAATCATTATATTAAATCAAAAGTGGTTATTAGGAGCACCAGCAGCTCCTTACAGCAATGCATATGTTCTTTTAATGGATGCACCTGTATTACATGTGAAGGGAGGGCTACATCCTCCTTTACACTCTGCTATTATATAAATTAACCTTCTTAGCGATATGTTACTGTTTTAATAAAGATGGGGGAGTATTAAGGGAGACTGTAGCACCCCTCCTTACAAATAAAATAAGGATAGCCTTTAAATGGATGTGGGTGTATTGTATGTAAGGAGGGGATACTTTCTCATTAAACCCCAGCTAATAATAAAAATCAATTGCACAATTGCTGCATCATTCTGCATTTTGTATATTCTGCCTCAATATATAGCCTGACTCACTTTAACAGCATTGACCAAGGTAATACGCTGTACTGTGCATCATTTGTTTTGAATGGAAAGAGTCTTTCAACAAACCCCGTCAGCATTTTAATAAATACAAATTAAATTCAATGTCATAGTCAATGGCTGAAAGTCATGTTACATGTGAAAAGCATTTTAAGATTATCACGCACTGTTAGACAATTTATGATATCTTTAGGTAGCAGACATCTGTCTTCAGGAAAATAGAGTTCTCAGATTATAATTTTCCAAATTAATTTTATTTTCATCATGAAACTAGTTCTCTGTCTGTCCTGCTTGGGTCGCAGGTACTTTGTAACAAGGGGGAAATCAGAAATACGCTCTAACTACAGATTTAAACTTAGACAGAGAGGCTGAAGAGAGTGTCTGTGACAGAATACATACAGCGTACTTTTTCCACAATAAGCCACTTTATTGCACTGAGCACAGTTCTTCTATCTTTTTCCTCATGTTGCATTCAATCTAGCCTAAACACAATCAATAAAAGAGTAGACTACATATTTTTCACTCCCTTCTTACAGAAAGATGAAATAGCAGTTCTTAATTTCAGTAAAATCCCATGTGAGATAGTTTTTATAATGATTTAAAGTAATTAACATACAGATAATGGAATATGCATCAGCATTTTTTCAAGTCTGTGAAAGTATATTGTATTTTTATTTGATATTGTGCATTTCTGATATCCTAGTACTAAAACTTAATATAAATCAATCAATCAATAACTAAATAAATAAATAATGAAAAAGGCACCCTGTGTTCCTTGAGGCAATATAGCACCCTAGGCAACCACCCCATGCCTAACGCCAGCTCTGATAGAATAGATATAGCCATATTGGTAGTCTGTCTGATAGGTTATACATAGAAAAGTCCCTTTGAAACAAAGTTTTCTGAAAGGGCTAGCAAACAAATAGAACCCCATTGTCTCCCCATTCAATCAAACCACAGGGTTTATGCTCTTATTACTTTTAATGGTCACAAGTATGTCAAAATAATACATCTTGTTCATGATTTCATGCCAGTATTTGATGAGGAGAACAGCTATAGAGGTCCAGTGCTTCCCTATGACTGCTATAAGATGAGTAACAGTCCGTGTGGCTACTTGCCTAGTCAAACATTAAGCTAATCTTCCAGAACTGAAAGAGCAGGAGTCAACTAAAGATCCACCCAAAAGACTTACTGAAGAGCCCTTTCAACTGACACGAAAAAGAACTTCATTCAGGCAGATACAAGCAAGGGAAGAACCCTTGCACAACACCAGCTGGGAAGCTTCCCCACTCGTGTGTCAGCCTGCCACACAGCAGGAAGGTCACGTCATGCAAATTTAACAGACTTTGTTGAATGGTTTATCAAAATAATAACACAAGGAGGATCTGAGGATGATGTCTACCTAGAATTTGTGGTATTTAACATAGTCGTACACTATTCATTAATATGCAAGTTAGTTAACCTCAAGATTGCCACAGGCCGATATTCTGAATAAAAACAGATTCATACTGTCAAAGTATATGGAATCTGCAATAAAGGTATATATTCTGAGGACAGCAGTCTTCATATCTACACAACTGACACTTCTAGGGTATGGTGTGGAAGGAAATGCATGTGTCTAAATTAGAAATATTTACAACAGTGTTTCCTTTAATGGAAAGAAAGTGAATAGACTTAGAAAAATCAGTGCAGTGGTTAAATGTTTTCATACCTCTCAACTGTCCAGATTTTTACAGAAACTCCAGATTTTTGCCTTATATTTTTAGTCTGTTCCTCATAACATTTGTGTTTTTCTGGCACGTAAATGAGGACTGAAATCACTAAATAATGACACACATCTCAGGTTGAGACTTCATATCCTTCAGAATATGCATGTTATCACAAATCCTGTTAGTATAGCAACACTCTAAGTTTATGAGTAATATTTAAAATGTGTCTCTATTTTAAGGCCTATGTTCTGCTATTATTTTAGCCTTTGTACAGATTTCTTGCACTGAGAGGTTGAGAGGTATGGATGTGTTGCAGCTGACATTTAGTGCAAACCCATTCTGAATAATGCATCTTTTAAAATATACAACATGGTGTAGTAATATGTAAACAAAATTACTATGCTAAAACAGTAAGGAAAGCTTTGGGAATATGTGGTTAGATGCAATGCCAAGAGAAATTGGGAGTAATGCATTCAGGTCTGGAGACCCATCACAGGTTACAGAATGGAGGTTGCTCAAAGAGGAGAAGAAAAAATGTACAAAGCCTTCAAGATATGAAGAGAGACTAAAATAATTTATTCTGGATAACTTGGAAAAAGAGAGGGGGGCAAGATATGATACAAACAAACAACATATGAAGAGAAGCCATTTATTCTGGGTAACTTGTAAAAAGGAGGTTGAGGATATGACACCATACCAACATATAAATATCTAAAGCAAATTAAAATACAAGCGGTCAATGTACTGCAGAGCAGGTGATAAAAACAAAGAGTGCATGTTTTGCAGAAATTGGGAATACAGTTCAGGTGTGAGACTAAGATATTTCACAGAAAGAATTGTAGCATAGACTAGCTTTTACAAAATAATTGTGGAATCAACAATGATTATGGACATTAAAAATGCATAGAACCTTAATATTTTGAGTTATACCAAATCGTTTTTCTCAGGTTGAATTTCTTCACGTGTAGGGATTGAATTTCACTATGGGTATAGTACCCGTGCACCAATGAGGACAAACAACATTTTTGAAATTTGCATTACTTGTATTTCATGTTTATGAAGAGCACTGTCCTCTGAACTGATAATGTGACTAGTACTGCCTCCTGTAATCCATATGGCTCATTTATTGATAAAAATCACTGCATGCTAGTTAAATGGAATAATTTGTAGTAAATGGAAATTGTGCAAAATACATATATGTATATATGTACATATATATGCGTTTGTGTGTGTATGCGGATTCACTTTATATCCTCGAAATATTGAAATGTCGAAATTCAGTATTTCGAGGCTATAAAGTCGAAACCTTAAAACAACGAAAACTCAGAACCGCGAAATTCAAAATCTCACACACCGGAGATTTTAAATTTCACACTTCTACTCCACACACACACACACACACACCTTCCTCCCCACACACAGGCACAGGCTCTCTACTACATAAAAGAAGGGGGGCAAGCCCCTATGCACCCCCACCCCCCACTTAACTATTCTAACTCTGAGGTCGCACTACATACAAACACACACGAAACACCACCATACAAGCTACATTCTCCTCACACGCACACATCATAGCAACAAAACACACTAACACACACCACAGCCCCAACCAAAATCCTTTAACACATACACACTTACCTGAATCCATAACCACAGCAAAACCTCAGAAGCACAAAATTTGAAACCTCTGGTATTTGAGGTTTTGAATTTCGCGCTTCTGAGGTTTCACTCTTTTCAGGATTCCACTTTATGGGCTCGAAATACTGAATTTTGATATTTCAGTATTTCGAGCTTCAAAAGTGAATACATGTTGCATATGTGTGTGTGTGTGTGTGTGTGTGTGTGTGTGTGTGTGTGTATGAGTCTTAAAAGTGAAACTGATTTGAATATTCAGGTGCTTAACAGTACACATTCAGCATATATTGAATGAAACATTGGAAAAGTACATTTTATTCACTGTAGAGTACTGCAACAGCTACATGGGATCATAGGAGGTTACTAGGCTAATGGCACTGGGGATCTTACAAGCCTAGCCAAGAGTTTATCCCCAAAAAAGAAACCTCATTCAACACCTGTTGCTGCTGTCATTGAGGGACACAGATGAAACTCCTGGGACAAATTTGTGGTTTCCCATCGACTCATCAAGGTTGCGCTTGAAGAGGGTCAGCGAGGTACTCGGTTTGACATGTATGGGAAGTCTATTCCAGAGATGGAGCAGCCTCTGGGAGACAAGCCTGTCTCTCCAGCAGGTTTTGTTGATGTCACATATTAGATTTAGGCTTTTCGAGCGGGTAATGTGCGAGGAGTTAGACTTACGGATATGGAGCATCTCTATGTGATATTAAACGTATAGACAAATTAACTAATATACTGCCAGAATGCTAAGTGAAAATACTGCATATATCTACAATGTACTTTAAAAAAGTAAATTGTGCATAGCCTGCAAATCTAAGTTTGCAGACTGAGGAACAATACTTTTTATAATGTACAAATGGCCAAAACGTGCACACTTATTGGTAAGTACAGTAAAGAAGCTCACAGGATGGTTCAGATGTTACTTCACATTTAAGCATTACTCTGCTGTTGCTGAACTAATATGATTTAGGAATATTTATTTACTTATTTTATGTTCATTAAATGTGTAAGTGAACAGGTCTGAAGATTCCTTTCAGCCATGGCCCGGTCCAAAGAGGGAAGAGTAAACATACACTGCTAGACAGGTAAGAATATCAACAAAACATCCACCAATAATGTTTACAGCAACATGAAATACACATAATTCAAATTCACAATAAATTAGGTAAAAACAAATAATGTGCAGAAATTATAAATAGCATAAACAATAGCTAAACAGTTCAGAACAGTGCCATTATACAGTTGTTATGCATGTAATTTCACTGTTCCATTGGGATGTATATCCACTTCATGGTGTAGTGCTTAAGATTCCACTGAGAGGGTTCTTTGTTTGTTAACAGTATGCCTTGCCAATGTTTTAGATCAAACACTCTTAGCTAAAGCATTTGCAGCTTAACTGTTTTTTTCAGATGATGTTACATTTGAGGTTAACTTTGAAGTTGGTCATATGTGCATTGCTCTCAGCTGGATGATGGTGCTAGGCCCTTTACAAATGCCTCCTTGAACTTATCCATATGATTCTGCTAAGCTACAAGGACACAACAGTACTTAAGCTACACAGTCCATTGTGTTGGTGGTGCCAATCCACAACACTATTTTGAGTGCAAGGAAAGTAAAACACTTGTCAGCTCCTGCACAGACCAAAATGGTGAAAACAGTGATGGTGTGGACTGTGTTCATAGCACACATTGCCAAACCTCCTTGGTTTGCCATGCATATAGTTGCCATTAAACCATTTATAGAGTGGTATGGCTTTACATGAACAGCTTTCACATAAGACATCATAAACTTCAATGATGTCACCAAGTGGCAGGTATGCCAGGGCCAGGAGCTCCTTTAATTCCATGCTGCATGGTGACATATCTATATACTGCAACCGTACATCTAGATGCTGTATGTGGCATCCAGGATGGCAGCAGGGATGTCCTGTGAAATCTTTGCCTCCTCTCTTGACAGACAACATCTGCTCTTGCTGAGGAGAATGGCGATGTGCAATACTTATAACTAGCCCCTCATGCCCAGAGCTGACTCCAGAGTTACTGCCCTGCTTCTGGAATTGCTTGTTCTTTTCATGGTACAGTCCCTAGCTAAACATCTATTACCTTAACATTTATGATGATACATAAGACCTTCTATCATTAACATGGGCTTGCTTCTCTGGAGCATAGTAATCTAGTAAATTGACTGCCTATGTCCTGGTACACTGTTGACAACTGTTATTGTACACTTGAAAATCTGCTCTTTTGACTTTTATAATGTCTATACTATGGCAACACATTAAGGACACAGCGTATGTGTTTGTCAGAGTGGAGGGCATTTATCATACTCACAGACTACTATGCTGAAAACAGGTGAGGGTGTATAACCTCCTCATGTAACAGCCTAACTACTGGGAAATTTAAACTCAGGGAATGCATGATGAGACACTACAACACTGCAGTTGGAAACAAGTGAGGAAGCAGCCATGTGTGGATTATTTTTCAGATACAAACAGCTCTACTATTTAAATATGTCCGTATATATATATATATATATATATATATATATATATATATATATATATATATATATATATGGCTCTCCATTGAAATGCTGGTAGTCAAAATGCTGAGTGCCAAAAAGCTGCAAAAAAGACCAAAAACACAGGAGAAGAGTGAATCTTGAAAATCTCTCTTCTTCTTAAAACTTATTTTTGCAGGGGGGAAAAGACCCCCCCAAAGGTTACACATACCCACTCCGAGATTGCCATACCTTGGAGAAAAGGGGATATTCTGAGAAATGGCATCTCAGACTTGGTATGTACAGGTCTGATTTCTCAGCCATTCAATCTCATGAGTTTCAGGACTCACTCTGGCTCTGACGTTTCAAATGGTTACCTATATGGATAGATAGATATGTGTGTGTGTTTATGTGTGTGTGTGTGTGTGTGTGTGTGTGTGTGTGTGTGTGTGTGTGTGTGTGTGTGTGTGCGTGTATGTGTGCAATTTAACAGAGCACAAATGACTGACAAAAACTTTCTTTGTATCCCCACACATTCCTGATAACTGAAATATACCAACACCAAGCCTGTACAATAGCAGAGAATGGAGAAAAATTCCACTATCTCCAGTAATCAGTGATCTCTCAGAAATACCAGTCTTCAGCTCATGCTTTTCAAAATACATTCTGTTCAATGTTTTTACTCATAATAATAGAATGCATTTGAAAACAATGACCTTTGACCCATCAGAGTACTGTATATCAACATATCTATCTATGTCTATAGCTATATATCTACAGCTATCTATCTATAGATATGAGTGCTATGTGTTTGGTTGACCATCACTTTGGACAACAGCCAAAAGTACAGAGTTGTTTGGTCAAATGTCTGGTTTGTTGAATGGACATTTTGTTGGATGTTTGTTGAATTGAAATAGGTTAATGGGATGTATACTAGGGGTTTGTGTGTTTCAAAATGTACTGACCAAACTGCAGAAGTGTGCGAACCAAATACTCCACAATAAAACCACTGGTATATTGATGCTGTAGAAAATGCTGGTAGTCCACAAAGTAAAGCAAAAAAGTTTATTGTAAGAAAATAAAAAGCTGGTAAGCGCTTTTATCCTCAACAAAAGAACTTCATCAGACACATTAAAATCAAACACAGAACATAGTTTAAAGACTCCCTTTGTGTTTCACATGATAGTAGCCACTCCCCCTATGTAACAAAAATTTAAAAGGGCAATACAAACTGTGATGTCAATGACAAAACGTTAAATAAATATATGTTACAGACCCATTTTTCGCAATCCAAGATGATGATGAATATTTTTAGATGAGGAAGAATACCCCCCTTTAAGACGTTCGGAACGTCTGAAAAACAAGATCCCCCCAAGTGAACAACTTGAGGAGGGTGAATTATGTAGCCCATCCCCACAACAACAACTAATGGAACAGAGGGAGAGGGGGTTTGAACAACCACAAGGGTGGAGGGAACTACCGCAACAGGAAATGGTCGAACAGGAAATAAGTTTTATGCTGAACAATACAGTCATTGATGATGTACAAGTAGTTGATAGTGGAGACCATTTTTTACCCACTTGCTGTATTTTAACTAACAGCATGGGTGATTTTAAGGTTTATAATTTTTCAAACCTTGAATTTAATAAAGAACAATGTGATGTTTTTTCTAAAGGGTTTACTTATGTCCCATGGCAACGTAGTAACATATCACAAACCTTGATGGACCTGAAATTGCATACCCGTAAAATAAATTTTAAGGTTTTATTTCAGAATTCCTTCCCTATTCACCCCACCAGCTCATTATCTATATCTAGCTCATATAACCCCCCCTTGCACGCTATGATCACACTATTTGAGAAAATATGTGAATTAGATATTAGGAGTGCACCTTCCACCTATTGTTATGGGGAGGGTTACAATATCCAAGAAGATATTCTTATAAAAGAAATTAATGGATTGATTGACACAATCAGTATAATGAAACCCGATAAGTGTGGGGGGGGTTGCTATTATGAACCTGGATGACTATAATAGAAAAATGTTGTTCATATTGGAAGGAAAAGCTTACAGAAGATCATCCATCAATGAGGTAAATGGTGCCTATTCAAGAATTAAAAATGAATTACAGGACCTATTTATTGATGGTTTTATTGATATGGACGTTTTGAATTATTTGATTGTTATGTATCCTAAACTAGCAGTAATATTTAGTCTCCCGAAACTACATAAGAACATATCACAACCACACATGCAACCCATTGTTGATTCTAAAGGGTCAATTACGCAACCCCGGCAAAATACATAGATTTTAAGTTAAAGAAATTTGTGCAGCAAGAGTCACATATATGTAAAGACTCATGGAGCTTCTTAAAAGATATTAATCACATACCCTTTGAAGGCTCTTATATGTTAGTAATGGTTGATATAAAGGATCTTTATTCAGTAATTCCCCACCAGGAGGGGTTAGATTGTGTCAGAAAAATATGTATTAATATGTGTATTAGTAATATGCTTAGTGCATTTAGAGCTTGAAAAGGGTTAACACATTTATTCTATTTCATACTGCATAAATCCGTACAAACTGCAGATGCTTTCTGACCTTGTATTGTCAGCTAAAATCTTTGCTTATGCATGGAAATCTACTGAGAAGCAGATGATTTCTGCCTGTGTTAGGAAAATAATGAATAGAACAATACTACTTGTATAAATGTTATGAAACTTAGACAAGAAGTTCCGTTTGTGCTGTGAGAAAATACACAGCTGTAGAAGCTATAGATAATTAGAAGAAAGCCTGCTTGAAAATATGAACTGCAATCAGTATCTGCTTGTATCTGAGTTAGAAAAGTAGCTTGAAATGTAACACTGTACAATAGAAGCCTGTAACAGGTTAGTGCCCACCAAGGCCATGTTGTTTTTCTCAAAAGTTTCTCATAAATCTAGTCATGTTAGCAGAAAATCTGAGTAACATCTGCTGTAGAACAATACTGAAAGTTGTGTTTGATTACGTCAGCCATAGAAGGCCATGTCTTGTAAAACAGTACAAGAATAGCATGCTTCCTGTTAGTAGTTAGGCAAAATCCTGTATTAGCAAGTTTTTGTCTCCTTGCAGCAAGTTATTAAATGTGCCTTAACTGAACCTTATGTGTATTGGTCTTTGAAGTTTTTCCTTTGACAGATTGGTCTTTCGGACCGGAAACCCTCACTTAGCCTCGGATCAGACAGGCCAGGTGGCTTGAAACAGTACGGGGAAGAAACCACATCGGTTCTTCTTATTTGAAAAGCCCTCCGACTGAATTGTCATACAAAAGAGGCCAGCCACTTTCTGATCTGTGACAGAAGGACGGGTTTACTCGAACCAGGAGATCAATCACGAAGGCTCAGGTAAGGTGAATCTACCTTTTTTCTATTTTAGATCAGGGACTAGATTTTTATTGTTTTGTTAAGACTTTGTTTATACAAGTCAGGGACAAAAAGATTACTGTCTTGTCATAGATCAGGGAAACAGAGCAGGTAGGCAGTCATTCTGAAGAGACTATAACAAAATCCGTGATACCACGTTAAAAATAAGGAGTTACGTAACGATTAAAAGGGTAGAACAGAATGGATAATAATTGCACAAAAAGACCCCAAAATCCGCCATTAGCCGAAGATGTGAAATACATGCAGTCACAGCATGCTGATAATATTAAATACTACTCAAAATGGGTTAATAAGTATCAGTTTGACGGTAAATTAGAAAAATCCTCACTTGTCAAACTTGTCAAACAGCTTAAAACCGATTCCAAAAGTCGGGTAAAAAAGCAACGTCAGTTAGGAATTCCTCAGGCACACAGGTGGATTGAGGAAGTAAACCGTAGGGAACAAAAGAATAATAATTCAAAAGCAATGTTTTTAGATAAGGAGGACAATAACTTAGTAATAGCATCGCCCCCTCCGCCTCCCTTACCAGAATATGAGGCAAGTGAACAAGTTAGTTCACCCCAGCGATATCCTGCTGTTACCGTAAGTACAGACACTACAAAAGCAAAAACGTTTATTAGAGATCCCGTCGAGACCAGGTCTCGAACACGGGCAGGTAACTCAAAAGGGGACATTGAGTTATATCAAATGGGTAGGAATTCACGATCTATGAGTGAAGAAGAAATATGCCCACTTATAGAAGTGCCTAATCCTCAGGTAGGGCAAGAAGGTCAGGACCCAACTATCCTAGTGTATAGACCCTGGACTCCGGAAGACATGCGGAAAGTCACTGAGGGAATTCCCCATCCAAAAGTTAATTTTAGAAAGTTTTTAGAAGATTTGCAAGGAATGAGGCTAAGTTATAATTTAAACAGAGAAGAGGTAGAAGAAGTAGTCAGACAAATTGTGGGACCAGATTGGCACATGATTAGTGGCGACTGGAATCCCCGTGAAGCTGCACTCAGGCCTCTCCCACATAGCAGTGCAGAATTAGACAACAGAGTGAAAGGTCTTACAGACCGAATCTCTGAGAAATGGAAGCCTAGGGCAGACTGGACTTGCATTAATCAATGCATCCAACAAGAAGGCGAGACTGTTGACAGATATTATGCCAGACTGTTAGAATGTTTTAATAACCACTGTGGAATGCAGGTTCCTGAAGATCAGACACACGATTCCCCATATGAGCAGCAGTTAAAGAATGCATTTTTGAAAGGCAGTATTGCACCCATAAGCAGTTTTATCACAAAGCACATGGTAGATCATCGTACAAGCAGGTTACAATCATTACTTGAATATGCTAGGCATGCCGAAAGGCATTTTAATACCAAAAAGAAAAAGAAAGCCCAAGTATTTTCTATAGAAGATGGAGCAGAAGTTTATGTAGTACAGTCCGGGAAAAAGGGCAAGAGAAATGCCCAAGGAAACAAACAATCTGATCAGCGATCAGAGGACTTTGAAGGGCGAAAGAAAAGGGGCGAATGTTTTAAATGCGGTAAAAAGGGACACTTGGCAAGGGATTGCAAGAAAAACAAGAAGGCAACCACGGAAGACAAGGAGGGTGAGGACTGACTATATAATAGTCAGGAATCACTAGAAGCGGATAGCAGAGAAATGACAAATGAGAATGTGATAGAGGGAGTAGAGAATGTGACTGAAGAAATAGAGGAAGTGCAGGAAGTCACGGATAGTGAAGAAAATGAAATATTAGATTTAGCTTTATTGAGCTTAGAGCTCTATTCAGCAGACACGAAACCAGAAGTTACACTCCTGGTAGAAGGGAGGGAAGTCAGATTCTTGTGTGACTCAGGGGCATCACGGACCCTGATACATCCCTCCAAACTGCCAGAGAACTCAGAGTCACCTGATTACATACTAGTGAAAGCAGCTAATGGACAGCTGTATTGGGAGCCCCTCTCCCATAATATTGCAATAACTGATCCTGTTTCAGGATTGACCCAGAAAAGCAAAATTGTTGTTTCTGCAAAATGCCCAGTAAACCTCTTGGGCAGAGACCTTATGCAGCTATTCGGTATAGCAGTAGTTCCGACTATGTAGGGTATGGAAGCACAGTGACAAATTGATACCTTTGCAGTGCAAACGGAGGGTAAAATGTTTTATTGGTACAGCCAGGACTTGGTTACGACTGGTCCAGGGGCAGTGACCGAAGAATTGATGAACGTAGCCATCAGCAAGTTCCCCTCCCTTGACATTGATGAAAAAACATTTGTTGCACTGTACTCTGTATTATTGCAACACACCAGGACCTGATAAGGAATATGAGCAAGAATTGTTTAGAAATCGTGCAAACAGATTGATATTACGTAATCTGTACTGGGACACAGAATGGAGCAGTGTAGTCAGCTGTTCATTGCCCCAGGAGTTCTTTGCACTTTATAAATCTAATCGATTACCACATGTTAGCTTAACTAAGGACAAAAATGTAAAATGGGTAGACTTGGGAGAAAAAGTCACGAGATGGGAAAAACAGACAAAGTTAGAACTGTCAGAACAGGGAATACAAGTGCAGAAGTTGAATTGGATAACTCAGACCCACCCAGCTGTACACTTGCAGTCTAGCAAGGACAGCTGATTAGCACTCCTATTAAAGGAGGAAGAGAATGCCTTACAGAATATACCAGGAACTCTCTGGTCAACAGGAAAGTCAGATGTAGGACTTATTCGTACAGCGGGACCAGTTACTATTATGCCAAAGTCAGCATTTAGACCACAAAAAAGACAGTATCCCTTAAGAAAAGATGCAGAGGTGGGAATCAAACCTATTATAGCAGCTTTACTTAAGGAAGGGGTGCTGGTGGAATCTCCTGATTCACCATGTAACACACCCTTACTTCCTGTTAAGAAAGCAAATGGAGAGTGGCGTATGGTCCAAGATTTACAAGCTGTAAATGATGCAGTAATACCAAGGGCACCTACAGTGCCAGACCCACACACCCTGTTGAATGATTTAAAACCTCAACAGAAATATTTTTCTGTGGTAGATATCAGCAATGCGTTCTTTTTTATACCGATACACCCTGACAGACAGTATTGGTTTGCATTCACATTTCAGGGGAAAAGGTATACATATACATGACTACCACAGGGGTATTGTGAAAGTCCAACAATATTCTCACAAGAAATGGCAAGCAACTTGGTGGGATTTACCCCACCAAGAGGTAGCCAGATTTTGCTTTATGTTGATGATATCCTTCTGGCGGCACCCACCTAGCAAGATTGTAAAGAAGATACCATAGCACTATTACAATTTTTAGCCACTGAAGGACATAAAGTAAACAAAAATAAACTGCAGCTTTGGAAAAAACAAGTTAAATACCTAGAATATGTAATATCCAAGGAGGGTAGGACATTAGATGAGGACAGAAAAGTAGCGATTTTGCAAGCACCAAAACCCACTACCAAGAAGGAAATGATGTCCTTCCTGGGTATGACTAATTTTTGTCGGAGCTGGATTCCAAACTATGCCTTGGAATCTGCACCGCTGACTAACCTGATTTATAAAAAGCCTATGGCAGCACAGGATTTGTTACAATGGACACCAGAAGCAGAATCTGCTTTCTGCAAACTGAAACAGTTAATAGCATCCTCATTAGTTTTAGGTTTACCAAACTATCATAAACGTTTTTTCCAAACTGTAGATTGTAAGCAAGGTTATATGACATCAGTGTTAACACAGCAGCATGGGGACAAGCAATGCCCTATCGCTTATTATTCATCACAATTGGACCCAGTGGCACGGTCTTTACCTCACTGTGTACAAGCAGTAGTTGCAGCTGCAGTGGCAGTACAGGCTTCGGCCTCAGTAGTTTTGTTCCACCCTCTCACATTGGGAGTGCCTCATGCAGTTGTGATTATTTTACTGCAAGAGAAGGTAGCATATCTTTCCCCTGCTAGGCATCTTTCCTGTATGACTATATCGTTGAGCCAACCTCATATGACAATTGAACGATGTACGACTTTGAACCCTTCTACCTTGCTCCCAACCCCTGCAGATGGCACACCACACAGCTGCCTGCAGGTGATTGAGCAAAAGACACTGCCTAGAAAAGATCTCACGGATGTTCCCTTGGATGATGCCATGGTGACATACTACGTGGATGGCTCGTGCAAAAGGGGTCCTGCAGGACAGAACCTAGTAGGATATGCAGTAGTTTCTGATACTGACATTATAAAAGTGAAATCGTTACCACACAATTTATCTGCACAGGCAGCAGAATTGATTGCCTTGACACGGGCATGTACCTTAGCAAAGGGCAAATGTGTGAACATTTTTACTGACAGCCAGTATGCTTTTTCTACTGTACATGTTTTTGTGCAACAGTGGAAAAATCGAGGAATGATAACATCTACTGGCAAACCAATCAGTCATGCAGTTTATTTTAGATCTTTTAGAATATATTCAGTTACCTCAGAAAGTAGCTATTTGTAAATGCACAGCTCATACTAAGCAACAGGACAGGATTTCAAAAGGTAATGCGAGAGCTGATACAAGTGCAAAGCAGGCAGCTTCAGAAGTATTTCTTTTGAATGAGGAATTATAACCCTCTGAGATTTTAGACTTAGAAATGTTAAAGACAATGCAGACACTTACTACGCAAGTTGAAAAACAAAGATGGGTAAAATGAGGAGCAATTCTCGAAAAAGGGCTGTACATCTCCAAAGAAGGAAAACCGATATTGCCATCTAATTTGTTTAGATATGCAGCTTTGTTGAGCCATGGGCAGTGCCATGTCTCAATAGGGGGGATGGTACAGCTGGTGAACTAAGTGTTCACGACATATGGATTCTTAAATTACTCTAAAAAATTCTGCTCGATGTGCCACGTTTGTAATAAACATCATGCACAAGGGGCGTTAAAGCCCAAGCAAGGGAGTTTCCCTACACCACCATATCCATTTCATACTATTTGTATGAATTTTATAGAATTGAACAAATGTGAAAATAAGAAGTATTGTCTTGTCATTGTAGATATGTTTTCCAGATGGGTGGAAGCCTTTCCGACTAAAAATCCAGACGTGGCAACGGTGGCAAAAGTTCTCGTTAAAGAAATCATCCCTAGATTCGGCATTCCGGAAAGGATCTACAGTGACAACGGCACACACTTCGTAAACCAGACCATACAACAGTTAAGTAAACATTTTGGTATTTCTTTAAAAAATCATTGTGCGTATCACCCACAATCTGCAGGGCTAGTAGAGAGGCATAATGGGATTTTAAAGAATAAGCTAGGGAAGTTAATAGCAGAAACACAGAGAAATTGGGTGTACTGCCTGCCCCTGGCACTGTTGAGCATGAGAACTGTTCCGAATGCAAAAGGATTGACTCCATTTGAAAAACTATTTGGAAGGGCTTATTATATACCTCAGTGGAAATCTCTCATGCCCGCAGACCAGGAAGCGGACAGTACACTAGCTGAGTATATGAGAAACCTATTGAATTCTAAACATCTGCTGCAGTCAAATTCTGTTTTAGATAAAGAACGAACCAGACCATCAGAAGTGGCAGTGCCCCCGGGTACCTGGATCTGGGTGAAGACAGTAAAGAAAAAGAACTGGGCGTCATCAAAGTGGGAAGGTCCATGTCAAGTGCTTCTGTCGACACCCACTGCAGTCAAGATAGCAGAGCGCACCTCGTGGATCCACCTGACGCACTGCAAACTAGTGAAAAACTTTGAATTGGACAAAAATCTTGTCACATGCCAAGAGTAAAAATGATAAGAGTCCAGAAGAAACAGGAATGCAGAACAACCCTTTCCTCAGAAGTATTGCATAATCATCCTGTTAACTGTACTACTGACAATAATCTTTTTGTTGTGGCCTTTCCTTTTCCCAACCACACAGACTGAACTGAATAAATGTGAAGCGTTACTCATAGATTGGATTCCAAACTTTAACACTTACCAAGCAATTAAATATATGTATGCTGAGACTTTCAATGTTTCGAATTGCTGGATTTGCACAGCTTTGCCGACAGCATACGGGGGGTTGTTAATGACTACAGTCCCCCTAGGGGTCAATGAGACCTGGGAAAACTTGATTTATGATACCTCAACCATTACATCACAAGATAAAATAGCATTGCACTTGTCTGTTCCACAAAAGGGAACTGTGTGTTTTTTATAAAAATGATACTGTTCAGGTGGGTTGGAGCAATTGCAATGTGACTGTTCCTTTTAAATGTTACACTAAAGGTAACAATGTAGATTTTTATTGTAATACAAATTATGATTCATTTCTTGGATTGATGCACAAAACAATTGATGAAGTAAAACATAATTCTGTTCTTTAAAAGGAAAAGCCACAGGAATAGGTGCCCCAATCGATATGAAACCGCTGTGGAGTACAAAAATGCTGCCGCTCTCCAAAAGAATCCAAGGCCCATAAACGTTCCAAAAACTTTTATTGAGAACCACAAACAAGTAAAAAACGTCGACCTAGGTTTCGTTCGATGTACGAACTTCATCAGAACACCACATACTGCATATAAATCCCTTATATATTATGCACAATGATACTTGATGAGCTTATTAACCAATGAAAGCGTGTAAACCATAAGACATTAATTAATTAATCAGTTAAAAACAGCAAAACAAAAAAGTTTGCCCTATGTTTTAACTAACAAAATAAATTAAATTAAATTAAATTAAATTGACCCCTCCTATTAATAAAAATGCATGGTAAATATAAACCCTAAAAGTTCTTCAAAAAATAAAAATAAATATAAATATAGATAGTGATATAAACAGCTGTCATCCAGTTGATTGAAAACCTATAATGCCATTAAAAACAATGCTAGCACTATGTAATACAGAGTTATATATATGTAACAAATGAATAAATACATAAATGTTAGTTTGTATTGTATTAAATTAAATATATAATTGTATATATTATTAGTATTATGATTGTAGGTTGTATTAAATGCATAATGGAAAAGTAAAAAATATGTAATAAATATATGTGTATATGTAAATAGATATTAAAAAACTATTAACTATTATTAAATATGGCCAGGCAATACTAAATAAATAAATAATTAATGTATAATTAATATACATTTATATGAAAAATATATAAAAAATATATAAAATATATATATATATATATAAAAACCGTAATGTAATAATAGTATAATGATACCAAATAGGAATGGGGAACAACAAATAAAACCATGTTATAATATTCTAAGAATATATATATATATATATATACTAAAACCCCTTAATATTGTTCAAACATAAAATAGGCTTAATGCTAGTATATTCATTCAATCCAGGGTGTTGATTGGCATTAAGTAATAACTGCATCCTCAATTCTGACAAATCTAAATTATATTTAGTTAATTTTCCTTGTAAATCCAAATTCTGGTGTATGACACCAAAAAACTTAAAGGAATGATTTTCAAATTTATTAATATGTCTAGCAAGAGCATTCGTTAATTTATTATTTTTAATGTCCAATAAGTGTTCTTTAACTCTATCCCTTAGATGTCTACTAGTTTTGCCTACATAAAACCCCTCACACTGTTGACAAACAGCAATATAAACAACATTTTTTGTATAACAATTTATATGCTGGCTAATCCTAATATTATATTTATTGACCATCACAACCGTGTCAATATTAATCATATGCTTGCACGTTGAACATCTACCACATTTGAAATTACCCACAGGTTTTTGTGAACTGTTGCGGGTATTAACATTCAAACTCTCAAATATGTCCTTAAAAGAGGTGTCCTTCCTAAAAACATGTTTAACATTCCCTACAAACATTTCACCAAGTAATTTGTCTGTACTTATAAGTTTCCAATTTTTGTTAATGATATCTTTTATGCATGAAGAAATACCATTAAAAGTAGTAATGTACAAAGGAATGTTATTGCAAATAAATTTGCTCACATGTACGGCTTGACTTGAATGGCTTTCACTAGAAATCAAATCCTTACTGTGTAATATAGCTTTATAAATACCCTTATTTCTTTTGTATTTCACTTCTTTAGCTATATCACTACAAAAATCTGGTGGATATCCCCTGTTTAAAAATAAACTGCTGATGTATTTAATTTCATAATCAAAGTCCACATCCTCACTGACCATTCTTGCTGCCCTCACCATCTGACCTTTTACCACCGCTTTCTTCTGATGGTGAGGGTGCCAGCTGTCAAAATGTAGGTACGAATTTGAGAAGGTGGACTTCCTATGTATATTTGACACTAACTTCTTCTCAACCTTATCATAAGTTAGCTTGATATCCAAGTAACTAATACTTTCCTGGCTAATGACGTGTGTGAATTTTAAAAAAGGTATACTATTATTAATATACTCTAAGAAACATTTCAAAATTGCTTGCTCCCCTTTCCAAATGATAAATAAATCGTCTAAAAACCGACCATAAAATTTAATATGTTTAAAATATTCTGAATTAAACACATAATTTAATTCCCAATAAGTTAAAACAAAATTAAGTGAAACCCGGGCACACGCTGCCCCCATGGCTACGCCACTAACCTGTTTATAATAGGCCCCATCAAAAAATATAAAATTGTTTTTTAATACAATGCCCATTAATTTAACTAAAACATTAATCTTATTCTGATCATAAAGGTTAGTGTGATATAATTGTTCCTCTAACCAATCCAAACCACTGTCATGAGGTATAACCGTGTACAAATTGCACACGTCCATGGTAATAAAAGTGTCATTGTCTTCAAGTTCTATAGCTCTGATTTTCCCCAAAAAATCCCAAGAATCCTTAAGAATATATGAAAAAAATGCAATACCCGGTTTCAGATGATAATCCAAGAATTTACTAATAAAATGTGTCTTACTGCGTTTACCGTCTACTATTGGTCTAAATTGTAGATTGTCCAAACCTTTATGTATTTTTGGAATACCAAAAATACCACTAATCAGGAAAGTCATTCTGTAAAAATCGCCATTCATGTTCATCCACTTCACCTTGAAACAGCATATCAAATAGTGTAGTGTCAATCCTCTTATGTGCTATGTTAATCTCATTCCTACTAATTTCCGTGTATGTTTCATCTACCAACATAGCATTCATATAAGAGACGTAATCGTTGTTGTCCACTATCACAATGCCACTGCCCTTGTCGGGTTTCATAATTCTAATATTCTCATTCTCTAATACTAATAATATATACAATTATATATTTAATTTAACACAATACAAAC
The DNA here is from genome assembly GCF_019279795.1 of Protopterus annectens. NCBI lineage: Eukaryota > Metazoa > Chordata > Ceratodontiformes > Protopteridae > Protopterus > Protopterus annectens. Next base: position 1,273,090,398 of record NC_056745.1, read on the forward strand.
TAACATTTATGTATTTATTCATTTGTTACATATATATAACTCTGTATTACATAGTGCTAGCATTGTTTTTAATGGCATTATAGGTTTTCAATCAACTGGATGTCAGCTGTTTATATCACTATCTATATTTATATTTATTTTTATTTTTTGAAGAACTTTTAGGGTTTATATTTACCATGCATTTTTATTAATAGGAGGGGTCAATTTAATTTAATTTAATTTAATTTATTTTGTTAGTTAAAACATAGGGCAAACATTTTTGTATTGCTGTTTTTAACTGATTAATTAATTAATGTCTTATGGTTTACACGCTTTTATTGGTTAATAAGCTCATCAAGTATCATTGTGCATAATATATAAGGGATTTATATGCAGTATGTGGTGTTCTGATGAAGTTCGTACATCGAACGAAACCTAGGTCGACGTTTTTTACTTGTTTGTGGTTCTCAATAAAAGTTTTTGGAACGTTTATGGGCCTTGGATTCTTTTGGAGAGCGGCAGCATTTTTGTACTCCACAGCGGTTTCATATCGATTGGGGCACCTATTCCTGTGGCTTTTCCTTTTGTGGTTTGGGTTTTTTGGCTTACTGGTGTTTCGGTATGGAGGAGGAAGGTGGAACAATCGATGTGGGTATGCTGTTGAAGGACATGAATGAACAGCTAAAACAGCATTCAGTACTGATCAATAAACTTATGACAACTTTTAATGCCAGTTTGGAGTCTGCAAGCAGTTTGGGGCTCCCCTTGACCCAAGCGACCCCTCCTTTGGCACCTACAGCTTCCGGTATCAACGGTACATCTAGTGGACAGGTTTTTCATGCTACTCGAGTCAATGTGCAACCGGAGCCGGTAAACAGTGATTCTTGGAAGTTTAACCGGTACTCATTTAACACTAAACACTGTCCTGCGAGTATTCAAAACAACCAGATGGAAGGTAATATGCGTGAATGGTTGAGAGCCTTTGAAGTGAAAATGTTCAAATTGAAAAGAACCCAAATGGAAAATGGGTATTTGCGGAAAAATATTGAGTTGGGGCTAGTTCCCAAAGGATTGAGGCTGTGGCGATACCCCAACGGCAGTGAGCACGAACCCGACATGTTAAATGAGTTGCACGAATTATTCAACAAAACGGGTATAGCACTTATGGAGATAATGATAACATATAATGACAAGAAAATAGATACACTTTTATCCGAACTGGAACGATTAAACAGTTCCATTAGCCAGGATCTGCTTTTCGATCAATATTACACAAACTACACCAATATTATTAATGAGGTTGAACACAGTTGCAATGTTATTTACGATAAAAAGTGGCTTAAAATTAAAAGGGACATGAAAGTGTATTCCTCTGGGTTGGTGTATCCTAAATCCAAACCTACAAGACACAGTTCTAATGATGGGGGACCGGAAGAGAGTACTAACCGTATGGATGTTTTGGATGACATCACTTCCCCCTTGCATCCAGAGACCCATGGACTATGGCAGTATGGCGGATCGAGTGAGGGAGACGGACTCAGGAGATCAAAGAGGCTTAAGGGGCAACATCAGTATGAAGAGGAGGAAGAATACGAGTATACAGCAGCACGACCAAGAAGAGATTACGACAAAAACAGGAAAGTTAATTTCCAATCACAAAAAAACGCGTGGGGGACGCGCAAGTAGCCGATGAAGTCCACCCAGTTGAGGTATTGGGTAAGCGTTTTGACCCTTCTTCTTCCTCTTCTTCTTCTTTTTTTGGTCCTGAGACTAAGTTATTGAGTACAACCATTAATCCTAATGGTGTTAGCTGTGATGTAGTCTTTTTGAACGCAGTACATTTGACGGATTCCCATTTTTTGGGCACTGAGTTCACTGGTCAAACTGATACAACAATTGAATCTAATGTTTTTTTAGGGGGTGCGGTTTGTGACAACAATAATAGTATTTCAGTTAATTTGGATGATATGGATAGGGTTAACGGACTATATGACACCTTTTTGTACGACAACAGTACACAACGGCGGATTCCTGGCAATACCGGTTTGAATATTGAAGCGTGCAACAAAATTGGCAATGTTCGGTCTGAAATAGCAGATCGACTTAGACGGGACAGTATTAGCCATTGTCATAATGGTGAAGAACAACGGACAACTCATGACAATAATGACATTATCATTCAAAATAGTTGTAATTTTGATTATTGCACGACAATGCCCCTTGATAGTGGTATGCATTTAAGCACCACAGACAATAGTTATGCGCTTAATGATTTGATAATTCATGATTATGTTAAACAATTGCAAACAGCTGATACAGTTGATTTTAAAGTTAATAATGTTCATGTAGGTGTTAATCATAGTACTGGTACATTATTGGATGTTGATGGGTGCACCCAAGAGAATGGTCATTGTACGTCAACGTCAATTGAGGGGGGTACGCATTCCAACATCATAGTTAACAGTGATGTACTAATGGATTTGACAATTCATGACTATGTTGAACCGATGCAAACAGTGGAAACAGTCGATTTTAATGTTAATAATGTTGATATATGTTTTAACCATAGTACTGGTATGTCATTGGATGTTGATGGGTGTACACAAGAGAATGGTAACGTAACATTTGATAGACAAAGGGGATTTTTGGTTGGGGGGGTTTTTTTTTTT